>NC_037674.1:38993135-39101326 GCF_003255815.1 Theropithecus gelada | reverse complement strand
AAAAAAAAAAAAAAAAAAAAAAAAAAAAAAAAAAAAAAAAAAAAAAAAAAAAAAAAAAAAAAAAAAAAAAAAAAAAAAAAAAAAAAAAAAAAAAAAAAAAAAAAAAAAAAAAAAAAAAAAAAAAAAAAAAAAAAAAAAAAAAAAAAAAAAAAAAAATGGCCTATATAACAAATAAATAGACTGTAAATGCCCTATTAAAGGAAAGTGGAGCCAGGTATGATTATATGCGGGCCTGTAATCTCAGCTACTTGGGGGGCTGAGGTGGGAGGATTGCTTGAACCCAGGAGTTTGAGTTTAGTCTGTGTAAGATAGTGAGACCCCACCTATTTAAAAAAAAATTTGGGGGTGGGGAAGTGGTTGAGTACATTGTGATTTTTTTACTAGATGGAATATTATCTATTCAATCATGAAGACTAGGTAGACATGGATTTGCATGACTGTTTTGTGCAATTTGTCATTTTTATGTATCCAATGTGGTGACTGTGTTAAATAATTTGTATATGAAAAACTCTGGAAGGACATATATTTAAAACGTAAAATTTATTGTATTAAGGTGTTAAGATTATCCATGGTGATTTTTTCTACTTTATTTCTTAATCTTTGTTTTTCTACAGTGTTTTGTATGCAGTAATAAAATGTTTAGCTAAAAGATTGTGTGTCTCCCCTTTCCCACTTTTGCCACTTTATTAGTGTCTTTTAGTGGTTTATTCCATGTGAGTAAATAGTCTAGTTATCTTTATTTAATAGGTTCTTTGAGCATTTAAGAGTGTTAGAAGGAAAGGCAACAGTAATTTCAGAGGATATATATTTAAAAATGCCCAGACTAAAACTGTCTTAACTATTTGTTGCGTATTTTAAATTTTTAATAGGTTTGCAGAATGGCTTCTGATTATTCGAGAACATGTGCTAGCCCAGATAGCATTCAGACTGGTGATGCTCCCATTGTCTCCGAAACCTGTGAGGTTTATGTTTGGGGGAGCAATAGCAGCCATCAGTTGGTAGAAGGTACACAGGAGAAAATACTGCAACCCAAACTGGCTCCTAGTTTCTCTGATGCACAGACCGTAAGTTTTCTAAATAGCTTACAAACTGGTAGATAATCTAGTGTATATTCATGTTTATTTGCATTAAATAATATTGAGTATTTTTTAAATGAGTGAAAATTATCGATGATTATTTCTGATCTATATGCTGCATTAGTTTTTATCATTTTAATAGAACAATACATTTTGGCCGGGCGCAGTGGCTTATGCCTGTAATCCCAGCCCTTTGGGAGGCTGAGGCAGGTGGATCATGAGGTCAGAAGTTCGAGACCAGCCTGGCCAATATGATGAAACCCCATCTCTACTGAAAATACAAAAATTAGCCAGGCATGGTGGCGCATGCCTGTAGTCCCAGCTAATCGGGAGGCTGAGGCAGAAGAATAGCTTGAACCTGGGAGGCGGAGGTTGCAGTGAACCGAGATCGCGCTACTGCACTCCAGCCTGGGTGACAGAGTGAGCCTCCGTCTCAAAAAAATAAAAACATAAATAAATAAAAATAAAAATAAAAATACATTTTTAGTCCCCAGTATCCCTGACAGCATTTCCAACTTTTTAATAACTAAATT
Organism: Theropithecus gelada; assembly: GCF_003255815.1. Classification (NCBI taxonomy): domain Eukaryota; kingdom Metazoa; phylum Chordata; class Mammalia; order Primates; family Cercopithecidae; genus Theropithecus; species Theropithecus gelada. Next base: position 39,099,717 of record NC_037674.1, on the reverse strand, counting down.
GGGATCTCAATTTTTAAAAAGTGTTAAGAATAGCAACGGACTTTACCCTTATGTTCACCACAAATGGCAAATAAGAGTAAATAAAGGCCAGGTATGGTGGCTCACACCTGTAATCCCAGCACTTTGGGAGGCCGAGGTGGGTGGATCATTTGAGGTCAGGAGTTTGAGACTAGCTTGACCAACATGGTGAAACCCTGTCTACTAAAAATACTTAACAAAAGTTAGGCAGGCATGATGGCGTATACCTGTAATCCCAGCTACTCAGTGGGACTAAGGCAGGAATTGCTTGAACCTGGTAAATGGAGGTTATAGTGAAACAAAATTGCACCACTGCACTCCACCCCAGGTGACAGAGCAAGACTCTGTCTCAAAAAAAAAAAAAGTAAATAAAAACTGGAATTTCTTTTTGCTAGATTAGCCTTTCATTTTCTTATGATCACTTTTTTTTTTACATTTATAGCCCAGCTAGAACTTTCTATTTGTTACTTTCATTAAAATGTATTTTTTTCAAATAGGTTTACAATACATTTTATATGGTTCTTGCCATAATGTACCCTAAGGAATTTATAGGAAGGAAAATTTTATGTCTTGCCATTCTCGGTTGTAAGAGGATATTAAGCATTTTACTTTGTTGTTTCATTCAATCATAATCTGGACAATAACCTGAAAAGATAACATATACATGAAGAATTTGAACTCAGCAACGAAGTCATGAGCATGAAAAGGCCATTCGTGTTCTCTTACATTTCTGTATATTCCTTAATCTCTCTGGAGAATCATGCCATATTCTGCTGTAAGACTTCCTTTGAGGCTCTTTGATAAAACCAGCCTTAAATATTATACTTTGATACTCACAGAAGTATTTTATATTTATGATTCTTTGCTTATAGATTGAAGCTGGACAGTACTGCACTTTTGTCATTTCTACGGATGGCTCTGTTAGAGCTTGCGGGAAAGGCAGCTATGGGAGACTGGGCCTTGGAGACTCCAATAATCAGTCAACTTTAAAAAAGTTAACATTCGAGCCTCACAGATCCATTAAAAAGGTTTCATCTTCTAAAGGATCTGATGGTCACACTTTAGCTTTTACGACAGAAGGAGAAGTCTTCAGCTGGGGAGATGGTGATTATGGGAAACTGGGGCATGGAAATAGTTCAACACAGAAATATCCCAAGCTTATTCAGGGACCTCTACAAGGAAAGGTATGTGCTTTCTTTTTGGTTATAAAAATAATTAGATGCATTGGTGTTGTAATTGACAATATCTTTCAGATTTTGATGTGGTCTTTCTGCTGTTGCCCGTTCAACCCTTTGGCTTAATCTTTTGTATATCTGCTTTATAATTTACAGAACACCTTTTTATATACATTATTGAATTTTAATTCTTATATTCTTATAATTAGTCTTGTAAGGTAGTTATCCCTGTTTCACAGATAAGCAAACCGAGAGTCATTCATTTAACAAACATTTAGCACTTTTCAAGTGTCAGGCAGTATTTTAGGCATTAGATGTGTAGCAGTGAACAAGACAGGTAAAGTCTCTACTTTAATCCTTTAGTCTTCAGGATAGAGATAATAAGTTAACAAGCATATGAAGTAATTTCAGATAATATTAAAGAAAAAAATGAGCAATAAAGATTACCTTGGGCAGGATGTGGTATTAGGTAATGAGGTAGGGTCAGAGAGTGCTCTTAAAAGAGGTGGCATCTTAATAGAGACCTGAATGGTGAGGCATTTAGAGTAGCTAAGTAATTGCCAAGGACCCACACAAATAATTGGAACCATTAGCAACTGAGCCCGTATCTTCTCTTTTTATTAATCTCCTCTCTCCTCCCCTCCTCTCTTTCTTTTTTTTTTTTGACAGGATCTCTCTTTGTCACCCAGGCTGGAGTGCAGTGGCGCTATCTCAGCCCACTGCATCCTTGATTTCCTGGGGCTCAGGTGGTCCTCCCAACTCAGCTTCCTGAGTCGCTGGGACTATAGACATGTGCCACCATGCCTGACTAATTTTCATATTTTTTAAAAGAAACGGGGTTTTGCCATGTTGCCCAGGCTGAACTCGAACTCCTGAGCTCAAGCAGTCTGCCTGCCTCGGCCTGCCAAAGTGCTGGGATTACAGGCATGTATTTCAGCACTTACTTGAACCCTTAGCCGCTTCCTGAGTCGCTGGGACTATAGACATGTGCCACCATGCCTGACTAATTTTCATATTTTTTAAAAGAAACGGGGTTTTGCCATGTTGCCCAGGCTGAACTCGAACTCCTGAGCTCAAGCAGTCTGCCTGCCTCGGCCTGCCAAAGTGCTGGGATTACAGGCATGTATTTCAGCACTTACTTGAACCCTTAGCCAGTTATCCTTGTCCTGAGCATAGCCTCCACAACTGTACATGGAAATTCCTGGATGGGTTTGAATATTAGTATCTGTGAAGTCCCTGTGTACAGGATCAAATATGGACTATATGTTTTAACGTGCATGCTCATCGTATTTACTTGTGTGCAATGCAGGTAGTTGTTTGTGTGTCAGCTGGATACAGACATAGTGCTGCCGTCACAGAGGATGGGGAATTATACACATGGGGTGAAGGAGACTTTGGAAGATTAGGTAAGATTTTTTAAAAATGGAAGTTATTCTTCCAGAAAAATAGAAATGATTAAGTTACTGAGAAGCCATGAGAGAAGATTTACTAGGCCAAAGACTATCATTTATTTTGTTACTTTAAGCTCAGAGGAAGATAATTTTATATAGGTAAGACTAAGACCTAGATTTTAGTGCTGATATTTAAGATGTAATTAAATCTAGCAAGCATTTACTGAGTGTGCCCTATTACGACCAGACACTGTAGGGTTTCTGGGATTAAACATTACCATCATGATCCTGAAGTTTATAATCTAGTAGGTAATGAAAACAAGTCAACATGAGCATGAAACAGGACAACATAAGGTAAGTGGCTGTGAGGAGAGCATGAAAAGAATATTCTAATGGTTCACTGAAGTGACTATGACCCAATTTAGGAGCAGCTTGGAAGATTGCGAAGATGTTAGAAATGATTCTCTTTTTCATATTGCATTGCATTTTTAAAAAATCTCAATTCTATTTTAAAGTTATAACATTTATTCTACTTGTGAAGTCAAGGCCTAGAGAAAAAGAGTTAACATTGTTTCTTTGTTGTTGTGTGTGTTTTATCCAAGGTCATGGTGACAGCAATAGTCGAAACATTCCAACATTAGTAAAAGACATTAGCAATGTAGGAGAGGTTTCTTGTGGCAGTTCACATACTATTGCTCTGTCTAAAGATGGGAGAACTGTATGGTCTTTTGGAGGAGGAGACAATGGTATGTAAAAAATTATCAGTAGCTTTGGCTTTTTTCTTGAGTTTTAAAAAAATTTATTTTTCAGTTATATATGCCTAGTGTAGAAAGACTCAAATACAGATGAGCAGAAATTAAAAAATGAACTGAGCTTTCACAAATGTTACTTTAACCATTGTTAACATTTTGGAAATAGACTTCTAAATAAATATACATTTATACAAGTATTTACATATATTTCTACTTAGATGTCTTTTAAAAAACCAAAGTATAGCTATATGTGTATGTTTTATATAAGTTTACATATGTTTTGACATATATATGTTTTACTCTAATAGTTTTTTTTTTTTTTTTTGAGACAGGGTCTTGCTTTGTTACTCAGGCTAGAGTGCAGTAATGCAAACCTGGCTCACTGCAGCCTCAACCTCCTGGGCTCAAGAGATCCTCCTGCCTCCGCCCCCCCAAGTAGCTGAGACTACAGGCACGCACCACCACGCCTGACTAATTTTTATATTTTTTTTAGAGACAGGATTTTGCTTTATTGCCCAGGCTGGCCTCGAACTTCGGGGCTCAAGTGATCTGCCAGATTTGGTCTCCCAAAGTGCTTGTATTACAGGCGTGAACCTTTGTGCCTGGCATGAGTATCTTTTTTATATCAACAAACATGACTCTGAATCATTCTTTTAAGTGGCTGAAAGTGTTCTTTTATTTGATGGTGGCACAATTTATAAAACCAGTTTCTTATTGTTGAGTATCTAGATGGTTTTAATTTTTTTCAGTATTAACAACACAATGAATGACTAAATCTTTGTCTACTTTAGTCACTCCTACTAGCAATGTGAATGCTTACTTCCCCAAAGTCTTCAACAACAGCATGTATCTAATTTAATTAAATAATTTCAATAGTGAAAATGATATTTAATTTATACTTTTTTTATTCCTGGTGTGGTTGGATTTGTAGATTGTTGGACGTTTGTTTTTCTTCTTTAATGATTTGTCAGGTTTTCAATTTCATGAGCTATTGATTCTTTTTAAAAGTTTATGAAAAATTATATGCATGTACATTCTTGTATCATACCTGTATATTATGTCAGCAAATTCGAAGTTAGAAATATAGCCATTAAAGGGGGAGAAAGACAGAAAAATAGTTTTCTGTTTCTTTTAAAGTGATTTTAAATTGCTTGATTTTAGTTGCTTGAAATTAAGATATAAAAGGCTATCAGTGGATGTTTGTTAACTTTCTTATAATAAAAATGCTCATTTGTTAGCATCCTCAGCTATCAGAAACATAGCTTTTCATATCTGTCAGGTTAGTGATGGAAACATTAGAGCACTTTATCAACTTTGGTAGTGTTAAAAAGAGTAGAGATTCTTTAAAACAAGTAAATTATTTAATGTGTTTGTTTTTATAGGTAAACTTGGTCACGGTGATACCAACAGAGTGTATAAACCTAAAGTTATTGAAGCTTTACAAGGAATGTTCATTCGCAAAGTTTGTGCTGGGAGCCAGTCTTCACTTGCTTTGACATCAACAGGGCAGGTAGGACTAAGGGATGAGTATAAAAGACTTAGAGTATTTCAAAGGATGAGGTGACTAAAAAGTAATAATTGTATTTAAATTTTAAAGTTCAAATAAATACATTTTTAGGCAACATGCTGAAATGAAATATTTTCTTCTGTTTGAAGTAGAGTATCTGAGAAGGAACCAGGTTTTCTAACCTGGCCTGTGTGACCCATGTTGTAAACCTTAGTGGAGCCTCTGTTTTTTGTATTAAACTGATTTTCTTTTTTTTTTTTTTTTTTTTTTTTTGAGTCGGAGTCTCGCTCTGTTGCCCACGCTGGAGTGCAGTGGTGCAATCTCGGCTCACTGCAAGCTCCGCCTCCCGGGTTCACGCCATTCTCCTGCCTCAGCCTCCTGAGTAGCTGGGACTACAGGCGCCCGCCACCGCGCCCGGCTAATTTTTTGTATTTTTAGTAGAAACGGGGTTTCACCGTGGTCTCGATCTCCTGACCTTGTGATCCGCCCGCCTCGGCCTCCCAAAGTGCTGGGATTACAGGCGTGAGCCACCGCGCCCGGCTATTAAACTGATTTTCTAAAATGTTTTAGCATTTAGCTTCCCTTAAACCTTTTCCAAAACATCATGGATAGTGGGGGAAAGCTGAACTAGATCTTGATGGAACCAGTGATATGAATTAAGAAGGCAAGAGGGTGATCAAAAAGGAGGGTAAAGAGAACACTTAGGTATGGAAAATAATCTGAGAGAGTTAGTTGTTTCTGAGAAACAGCATAAAGTCAGGCTTAGGATCGTCAGAATTTTATGAGCCTTTATAAAGGCTCATAAGCTTTGCACTTTAATAGCTTATAAGCTTTGAACTTTTTACATGTGTGTTTTCACTCTTACCCTATTTGTTTGTTGAGGATAGAGAGGAGCCAGGTATAGTTATAGACTGACAATATTTGTCCCTGTGTATCCATCAGTGATGGCAGTAAAAAAGTGAGCTGACCACTTATTCTGTCATGTATAGGAGGCCACCTTGTGTCAGGCAGTGGTATAAAAGTGTTTTATGACTAATTCACAAGGCAGATGAGCAGAAAAGCTGAAATTAGCATATAATTTGATTATTCTTTGAGAAACTAGAATGCCTTGCGTCCTAAAAATCTTCAAGCTATTCATCATTACATTAGCTAGTTGCTGCCTTAAAAATATCTCTTCTATGTATTTCTCACTATTGGTTTTGTAGTAAGAATCCATGAATTGAAGTTAGCTTATGTATTTGATGTATACACACAGGCAAATAACACATCCCTTGAACATCATGTGCTTCTTTTTTTATGAGGGAATAATAATTTCTGCTTTGCGTACACATGATCTTATAAGATAATCATTAGAATTGAGAGTTTTGTAGAGTATCAAGTACTATTCAACTATTGGTGGTGGTAGTAATAATAATAATAGTAATAAATCCATTACATTGAATTCCAAGTTCCAAGAGAACTTGTACATTGTTTACTGTATAGAATAGTTGTATTATGAGTACCTTAAGTTATATGAAATCAAATATATATGCATGGAAAAAAGTAAAGTCAGAAATACTTTTAAAGGGTAAGAGTAGTTCTCTTTACCATTAAACTTGAGCGTGAAATGACGATCAACATTTGCTTTTCCCTCAGTCTGTCTCAGCCCTTTCAGGCCTCTTCTGTGCTTACTTCCTACCATGCTATACAGTATGGTCCAGTCTCTAAAGGCAAGCCAAGTATTTCTCATCTGGTGCCGAACCGAAGGAACACTGCAAGAGAAAACTCTTTGTAGGCCTTACTGAGTGACAGTATTACAGTGATGTGTCACTCAATGGGATATGTTCTGAGAAATGTGTTATTAGGCCATTTTGTTATTGTGAGAACATTGTAGAGAGTACCACACAAACCTAGGTGGTGTAGCCTACTATGCTCCTAGACTATATGGTACAGCCTATTGCTCCTAGGCTATAAACCTGTACTGCATGCTACTGTACTGAATACCTTCAGAAATTGTAATATAATGGTAAGTATGTATCTAAACATATCTAAACATAGAAAAGGTACAGTAAAAATACTGGCATCAAAGCTCCATTAGATCTTACGGGACCACTGTTGTATAATGTGGTCTGTTATTGACCGAATGGTACATGACTGTATATTATACTTCATGAGTAATTTAGGAAAATTTTCTGTGATGATTTTGACTATATGTTATTTCATTGTCCTTATCTTTAGTTCCTAACATCTCCTAAAATATGCCTTATGTACTGGAATTTTGTTGTATTCTATACTTAAGTAAGTTATCTGGAAACAAGTACAAATATATGTTCTCATTTTGTTTTATTTTGAAGTCAGGGTCTCACTCTGTTGCTCAGGCTGGAGTACAGTGGCACACACATGGCTCACTGCAGCCTTGACCTCCTGGGCTCAAGAGATTCTCCCCGCCCAGGCTCCCGAGTAGCTGGGACCACAGGTCTGTGCCACAATGCTTGGGCAATTTTTAAAATTTTTGTGGAGATCGGGTCTTGCCACCTTGTCCAGGCTGGTATTGAACTCCTGAACTCAGGTGATCCTCTTGCCTTAGCCTCTCAAAGTGCTGGGATTACAGGCTTGAGCCACTACACCTGTACAGTGCTCTTTATTTTTAATTGAAGTGGTTTAATCTCTCAGCAGCAGTCTTTCCTGAAATAATTGCAAGACAAAGACAAATTCTCAGATTTGATGGCATAAAGATAACAGTCTATATAATCTTACCAAAATCTATTGAAGATAAAAAAAATCATTCAGATTGCTGATTGTTTTGATTTTGTTGATTTCGGGTTGCCAGATTGGCAGTCACTCACCTATTTGTCTTGCCAAAGACAAAATTTTTTTTCCCCCCACCTAACCCTTTCCCCAAGCATCTTAAATCAGTTAGTGCTTATTTTGGTATTGATTAGTCAAAAATGAAGATGATAAAGGGGAACTATCTTGCTACTGCTTCACATGACCCTCTTTGTAAGTGATAATTATTGTAACAATGAGGTGAGGTATTTCTAAAACTAAATAATAAACATCAGTTTTGTGATTTATATAATCCATTTTATATTATCATACCTTGTTCTGATCTTAAATCTCACCAGAATAGTGAGAAACACATAAAGGAGAAGTTTTTAGATAGTATTTTCAAAGCTGGTAAGATGGGGCAAATATAACAAATTGCAAGCCAATTAGTAGTTTAGCAGACCTCTCTGAAAACCTTTCTGTTTTTTCTATGACCAATTATTTTTATTTTCAGATCAGCTGTTTGCCTATACAGTGAATGCCTAAAGGCAGCATGATAAATTGCTGTAACAATCTTTAAAATGATCAAAATGATTTTAACATCAGAAAGTTCTGTCAAACCATGCTTTAGTTTCATAGATTTTGTTTCTCCCTAAACCAACAATCTAATCATCTCAGGAAGTTATGTGTAGTGTATTTCTGTTTTTTTCAGGTCTATGCTTGGGGCTGCGGAGCTTGTCTAGGTTGTGGTTCTTCAGAAGCTACTGCTTTGAGACCCAAGCTTATTGAAGAACTGGCTGCCACAAGAATAGTTGATGTTTCTATTGGAGACAGTCATTGTTTGGCTCTTTCTCATGGTAAAGTCATTTGTTTTTGAGGAAATAGTATTAACTGTTGTCTTGTGAAATGTATTACATTTGAATTTGGCTTTCCTTTTATATAATACTTTATATTTTGTTTTTAGATAATGAAGTTTATGCCTGGGGCAATAATTCAATGGGGCAATGTGGTCAGGGAAATTCCACAGGTCCTATTACTAAACCAAAGAAAGTGAGTGGCTTAGATGGCATAGCTATTCAGCAGATTTCAGCTGGAACATCACATAGTCTGGCATGGACTGCTCTTCCTAGGGACAGGTAAGAGTGCCTATGTTTAAAAATTCTTGTGCGTTTTAACCCAAGAGACACCAGTAGAAAGTAGAAACACTAATAAAAACAGAAATAATTGTGCTTTGTTCATAAAATACTCTTATGGACATATATAGTATTGCTTTTTCTCTATCATAGAAATGACATTAGATTTCTTTTGATTTGAATGTTGAGGTTAGACATGTTTCAGAAACAAGAAGTCATACCCAGTATTGAAGACATTGTCTTTTAAACATTTTGAATTCTCTCTCATCTCTACATGCTGATTTAAAAAAATTGAATGGCTGCATATCAAGAGGAACTTAAAATAATCAAAATCAGAACTAGGCTTTATTGATTTAATGTTTAACCACAGTTAACATTATCTGGTTGCTTTTTGAAATTTTTTTTTTTTGAAAAAAAAAAATTGTCATACTTTTAAATCAAGGAGGTTACTTTTTGCAGAAACTTAGCTTTTTCCTAAAGTGCTAACTGTGTGTGTTAAGTCAATCAGGTAGGTAAGTTTTAGTTACTATTAGGAGATTGAATTTTAAAGAATGTTTGGGTTATTTCAGATATTTTCAGATACACATGGGCTAATCTATAGCTTAGAATGTATTTTATTTGCATTCTATGCCTTTGACTCAGAGGGTTTTTAAATGATATTCTAAAGTATTTATTTAAAAGTATTTATCGAAAGTTATTCCTCTAACGCAAAAGTCAAAATAAATAAGTTGAATATAAATAATTTGCTGTTAGCATTAAATATCCAACTTCCCACTTCATATGTAGAGAGTTGGGTCCCAAGATCTTAAAAGTATTCACAAGAAATTTCAGGATTTTGTCTTTTAATAGATTTCAGTATATCACTCTATAGAGTCAGGATATTTTTCTTAATATGAAGTATACATCTTCTGGACTCTTAGAACCAGAGGGGCTTTAGTAGATCATGTGACTCAGCCCTCTGCTTTCAGGTGAGTGGACATCCAAACCTTCCAAAACAGGTGGTGGTTGTATGTTTTCTTCTTAAAGATGGCAAATTCTTGGTTCTCCTTAGTCACTAAAATGAAAGCTTTTATCACTTTCATAATCAATAATGTCTTTGTATCTTGTTGAAATCATTTAGCTTTAATGTATATATGTATATATGTACTTTTTGAGATGGATTCTGACTCTGTCGCTCAGGCTGGAGTGCAGTGGTACAATCTCTGCTCACTGCATTGTCTGCCTCCTAAGTTCAAGCAGTTCCCCTGCCTTAGCCTCCCAGGTAGCTGGGACTACAGGCATACACCACCATGCCCGACTAATTTTTATATTTTTAGTAGAGATGGGATTTCACCATGTTGGCCAGGCTGGTCCTGAAGTCCTCACCTCAGGTGATCTGCATTCCTTGGCCTACCAAAGTGCTGAGATTACAGGCATGAGCCACCATGCCCGGCCAATATATGTTTTAATTTTCGTTTTTGATTATGGATAAAAACATCAATTTAAGACTTTTATTATTTTCTTATGTGTCCTTCTAGACAAGTTGTTGCATGGCACCGACCTTATTGTGTAGATCTTGAAGAGAGTACCTTCTCACACCTGCGTTCTTTTCTTGAGAGATACTGTGATAAAATAAACAGTGAGATTCCCCCACTCCCTTTCCCTTCATCAAGGTATGTTATATGTATGTTTTGTACGTGTGTGTGCATGTGTATAAATTATTCCTTTTGAGTTTTGACTTACTGTTCTTTCTTGTTTGTTTTCCCAAATTATGTGGAACTTTTTTATAATCTAGAAAAGAGCTAAACTTAGTTACTTATGGATAATAACTTATAGGAAAAAGTTACTCATAATTTCACAAATCATGTTTTAAAAATTACTGTTGTTCGTGACTTGACAATTTTTTTTTTTTTTTTGAGACAGAGTCTTGCTCTGTCACCCAGGCTGGAGTGCAGTGGCATCATCTCAGTTCACTCCAACCTTTGCCTCCCAGGTTCAAGTGATTTTCTTTCCTCAGCCTCCTGAGTAGCGGGGATTACATTCACCTGCCATCACACCGACCTAATTTTTGTATTTTTAGTAGAGACGGGGTTTCACCATGTTGGCCAGGCTGGTCTCAAACTCCTGACCTCGGGTGATTGACCCACCTTGGCCTCCCAAAGTGCTGGGATTACAGGCATGAGCCACTGCACCTGGCCAGCAAAATTTTTGAAGTGAAAAAATGTTACCCAAACTGGATAGCACATGCACTTTTATGTTCCAAAAATTCATAGAAGTTTATTTGGTTTCAGAGAACACCACAGTTTTCTCAAGCTGTGCCTGAAGCTACTTTCAAATCACCTTGCTCTTGCACTTGCGGGAGGGGTAGCTACCAGCATTCTCGGGAGGCAGGCAGGTCCACTTCGAAATTTGCTCTTCAGACTGATGGACTCAACTGTCCCAGATGAAATCCAAGAGGTAAGAGAATAGGACTTGTGAATCTATCTCAAATCACATCTTTCTCTGAGATTTTAGCTATACAATATATTCAACTGTACGTTGAACAATTTCAATTGGATGTTGTTTCTGTTACTCCTATTTTCTTGGTGAGAGTATTTTTGGTTAACTCATCCTTTGAGACAAAGGTCAGATGCCATCTCTAAGAAACTTTTTATTCCTGCCCTCCCACCAGATTTGGTTTTTCTTGTGTATGTTCTCATTACATCACATTGTATTCTAGTTGCTTATTTATAAACATGTCACTCTTTTTTCACGAGAAGATGAGTTCCTGAGGGCAAGGAGCTAGTGCATGGGCTTGGTCAGTAGTAGTAACTGAATAAGTGGACTGGGTCATCTACTAGAACTGTTCACCAGAGCTAAGGAGAGAAAGGTCAGGTTAAGGAGGAAGAAGTGGCCTAGAATAGAATACTGATTATAAATAAGGAGAGTATAGTTTGAAAAAGAATATTTGGTATTATAATACAATATTAAATTTGGGGGAAACTTAAAAATAAATATTTGTAATACAAAATACAGAAAATAAACTCTTTTGGCAGGTAATAATAGAAAGTACAGTAATTTTTAAACCAGTGCACTCCTAAATTATTAATGGATCAAATAAAGAAATTACAAGATAAATTTTTAAATACTTAAGATTAATGAAAACAAAATTTGAACATACCAAAACTCATGAAATGCAGCTAAAGCTGTGCTTGGAGGAAAATTTATAGCTTATAAACATCTGTATTTAAAAAAAAAGAAATATATCGAATCAGTAGTTTAACCTTCTACCTTAAGAAATTAGAAGAAGAAGAGTCAACTCAACCCAAAGCAAGTAGAAAGAAGGAACTAATGTAGATTAGAGTGAAATTTAAAAAATAAAGAATAGAAAAACAGTTGAGGAGATCAAGGAGACTAAATGTTCGTTCTTTGAAAAGACAAAATCAACAAATCTCTGGCTGGACTAACCAAGAAAAAACAGAGAGGACTTAAATTACTCAAATCAGGAATGAAAGATGAGATATTACTACTGACATTACAGAAATCAAAAGGGAAATTGAGAGGCAGAGTAAGATGGTGGAATAGAAGGCTCCACTGATCATTCCCCCTGCCAAGGGCACCAGTTTAACAACTCTACACAGAAAAAAGCACCTTCATGAGAACCAAAAATGAGGTGAGCACTTACACTACCTAGTTTTAACTTCATATTGCTGAAAGAGGCGCTGAAGAGATAGAAAAAACAGTCCTGAATTGGCAGTGCCACTCCTCCCCCTGCAGCAGTGGCAATGTGGTGCAGAGAGTGTCTCTGGGTGCTGGGGGAGGGAGAAAACAGCAATTGTGAGGCATTGAACTCGGTGCTATCCTGTTAGAGAAGGAAGGAAAACGGGACCAAACTCAGCTGACACCAGTCCACAGAGGGAGCATTTAAACCAACCCTAGCCAGAGGGGAATTGCTGATCTCAGTGGTCTAAATTTGAATTCCTGCAAGGCTCACCACTGAGGGCTATAATGCTGTGTGTCTCCAAATAAACTTGAAAGGCAGCCTAGGCCAAAAGGACTGCAACTCTTAGGCGAGTCCTAGTGCTGAACTGATCCCAGAGACAGTGGACAGAGGGGCACGTGACATACTGAGACACCAGCTGGGGTAACCAAGGGAGTGCTGGCTCACCCCCCACCACCCCGACCCCAACGCCAGGCTACACAGCTCATGGTTCCAAAAGAGACCCCTTTCTTCCACTTGAGAGGGAAGACTGGGCAGGACTTTGTCTTGCGTCTTAGATACCACTTGATTACAGCAGGATAGGGGACCAGTCAGAGTCACAAAGCTCCCCGTTCCAGGTGCCAGCTCTCAGATGACATTTCTAGACATACCCTGGGCCAGAAGGGAACCCACTGCCTTGAAGAAAAGGACTCAGTACTGGCCACATGCATCAGCTGCTAACTTAAGATCCCATGGGCTGTGAATAACCAGCATTGATACCCAGCTACTACGTCAAGGACTTTGTGTGAGGCTCTGAGACTTTCTGGCTTCAGGTACCAGTGCAGCCACGGAGGGATAGAGTACCAGATACACTCTTGGGATCCCTGATTCCAGGACTTGATTCTTAGATGGCATTTCTAGACCTGCCTTAGAGTACAGAAGAACCCACTGCCCTGAAGGGTGAGTCCCGGGCCAGGCAGTATTCACCATAAGCTAACTTAAGAATCCCTGGGCCTTAAGCTTAAGGGAACATTGATGCTTGTCTGGCAATACTCCTTGTGGCCTGGGGTGGTGGTAGCTATGGGGTGAGGCTCGTCTAGCTTTGGAAAGGGGAGGCACGAATGAAAAAGACTGTGTTTTGTGGTTTGAGTGTCAGCTCAGCCATAGTACAATAGAATACTGGGTAGACCTCTAAGGTTTTTGACTCTAGTCCCTGACTCCCAGATGGCACCTCTAGACCCACCTGAGGCTTGGGGGACCTTGCTCCTCTGAAGGAAAGGACATGGCCTCGCTGGCTTTGCCACTGGCTGATTGTGGAACCACAGAGCCTTGAGCGAACATAGGCAATAGCCAGGGAGTGCTTACGGCAAGCCTTGGGTGAGACCCAGTGCTGTGCTGGTGCTTTGCTGGATTCAGGTCCGACCCAGTGTAGTCATAGTGGTGGTGGCCGCAGGGGTGCTTGTGTCACTCCACCCCCAGCTTTAGGTGGCTGAGGAGAGAGAGAGAGAGAGAGAGAGAGACTGAGACTGTTTGGGAGAAAGTAAGGGAAGAGAACAAGAGTCTCTGCCTGATAATCCAGAGAATTCTCCCAGATCTTGTCCAAGACCATCAAGGTGGTACCACTACGAGGCTGCAAGAACCACAATGTTACTAAAGCAGATACAGTCTAGATCACAACACCCAAGTCCTTTAAAATATCTGGAAAGCCCAAGGTATATCTGGAAAGCCCAAGAAGGATTGGTACAGATAAGTCCAGACAGTGAAGACTACAATAAATACCTAACTCTTCAATATCTACTAGCATCCACACCATCCATGACCTAACCAAATGAACTAAATATGGCACCAGGGACCAATCCTGGAGAAACAGATTTGTGACCTTTCAGACAGAAAATTCAAAATATCTGTATTGAGGAGAGTCAAAGAAATTCAAGATAGCACTGAGAAGGAATACAGAATCCTATCAGATAAATGTAACAGAGATTAAAATAATTTAAAAGAATCAAGTGGAAATTCTGGAGCTGATAAATGCAGTTGGCATTTCGAAGAATGCCTCAGAGTCCTTTAATACTGGAATTGATGGCAGAAGAAATAATTAGTGAGCTTGAAGACAGGCTATTTGAAAATACACAATCAGGCTGGGCGCGGTGGCTCACACCTGTAATCCCAGCACTTTGGGAGGCCAAGGTGGGCGGATCACAAGGTCAAGAGATAGATGCCTTCCTAGCCAACATGGTGAAACCCCACCTCTACTAAAAATACAAAAAAAATTAGCTGGATGTGATGATGTGAACTGATGTGGGGAAAGTTATAGCCTTCAATATTAAAAAATTATCTTGGCCAGGAACGGTGGCTCATGCCTGTAATCCCAGCACTTTTGGTGGCCAAGGTGGGCGGATCACTTGAGACCAGGAATTGAAGATCAGCTGGCCAATATGCAAAACCCCTTCTCTATTAAAAAATACACACACAAAAAAATCTGGAAATGTTTTGTTGATTGCCTCTTCATTGTTTTCTGTGTTCTTTCTTTCTCTCTGGAACTCCTTATTATTGGGATACTTGACCTCCTGAGCCAGTCCTCCTAATTTTCTTGTGTTTTCCTTCCTGTTTTCCATCTTTTTCCCCCCTCTACTTTATAAGAAATTTAATTCTATGTTCTACCCCTTCTATTGAGATTTTTCTCTTTCTTTTATCTTTTTAATTTATAAGAGCTCTTCATTCTCGAAGTGTTCCTTTTTTAATAGCCTTCCATTCTGACTTACATTTTTGAAGATACTATTTTTTGTTCTTGTTTCTCCCTGTGTACTTTCTTTGTTTAATTAGACCATTTCTGTTAGTTTTAGTCTCTTTCATAATAAAGGCTTTCCTCAAATTTCTAATAACCTTTGACTTCCCAATAATGGGTAAGAGTGTGATGCTATCGCTGGGCGTGGTGGCTCATGCCTCTAATCCCAGCACTTTGGCAGGCTGAGGTGGGCAGATCACCTGGGGTCAGGAGTTCAAGACCAGCCTGGCCAACATGGTAAAACCCCGTCTCTACTAAAACTACAAAAATTACCTGGGCATGGTGGCGCATCCCAACTACTTGGGAGGTTGAGGCAGGAAAATTGCTTGAACAGAGGTGGAGGTTGCTGTGAGCCGAGATCGTGCCACTGCATTCCAGCCTGGGAGACGAGAACAAGACTCCATCTCAAAAAAAGAAGTGTGATGCTGAAAGGCTGATTGATGCTAAAAATTCTCTACACAGGGATGAGGTTTATCTAATTTATTGTAGATTGATGTGGCTGGGCTGTATTTTAGGGGAAGGTAACATTTCATGCCTGTCACTTAAAGTCTTTTCTACTGGGCTAGCGAGATTCTTCAAAGGAAGGCTCTTCTAAGCTACTGCCAGAAGGTATAAACCTGAGTGACAATCATCTGGTGGGGAAAAAGTTTAGGAGTCTCAATATTCAGAATAACACTTTGTCTTAAAATCACCCAATTTTAGTTTGGTATTCCTGCCTTCAACTGTGCCTGTTATCTTAACCAGTTTTCAACCAATCCTGTTTTGAGCTCTTCCTTTGTTCCCTCTTGCAGAAGTGTATGAGCCTCTAGGAATTCTACAGTATAAATCAAAGTGTTGTTTGGTTTTTCTCATTTTTGACTTAGGGTGTAGCCATTTCAGGTCTTTTAAGTCAGTTACCCTTAATCTGTTCCTTTCTGTTTCCAAAATTTTGATGCTGATTTTCCTTTACCATTTTGGGCAGGGGAGTCTTTTTGAATTATCTGCCCAACCCCTGCCCATTGTTTTAGATGGCCTTTTGGAAACAGAATATGTGCACTCAGTTCTTAATACTTAGTCACCTTTGTTGAATTTCCACAGCTAAAATTTGATTTTACTTTTGATTTTAGCTTTATTTTAGTTTGAGTAGAGTAACCTGAGAAAGTCATTAAAGATTTGTTCTGTTCTTAACTGTGTTAGAGGACACATGCTTTTTGATGGAAGGGTTATTCTTCTTGTGTACTTGAATTTTTCAATCATTATAGTAATTCAAAGAATTATTAATAGAACATTGACTTATAGAAAAATTGAGTATTAGAACTGACAGGCACTATGGATTTTATCTAGTCCAACACTGTTTTTACTGATAAAGAAGCCATGACCCAGAGAAGTTATGAGGCCTACGATAATGCAGCTACTATTCCTTATGCTGTTCCCACTACCTGGATCTTTGTCTAGCCAGGTCCTACTAATTCTGTAATTCTTAAATGCCTAATCCTCAGGGAGATCTTCCATGAGCCCATAGGCCATGTTAATTGCCATGTTTGTGTGTTCAGGCAAGTTCCTGCACCCTTTTACTTTCCCTATGTGACTCCTTTCACATTTATACTTTCTTGCTCAGGGTCTTTCTTTCCCATTAGACTGTAGGCTCATGAAAGCAGAGATTTTGTCTGTCTTACTCATTTCTGCACCCGAATCATTTTACACAAAGCCTTACCAGGCTGAATGCTATAGAATCAACACTAAATATTTGTTGGTTGATGATTAGTTATTTAGTGGCAAATCCAAAATATTTATTCATAGCTTTCTTA
Organism: Theropithecus gelada; assembly: GCF_003255815.1. Lineage (NCBI taxonomy): Eukaryota > Metazoa > Chordata > Mammalia > Primates > Cercopithecidae > Theropithecus > Theropithecus gelada. The sequence continues at coordinate 39,082,766 of NC_037674.1, read as the reverse complement.
AAGGCATCTGAAGGAGGACTTACGTGCTTTCTTTTTTATCATGCCATCTTTTTTAGACTTAACATGATCCTAATAGTGAATTCACTTTAAGTGTGTTTTTATTAAAAACTAAGAACCAGGCCAATCAGTACACTTTTCTCTCTTGATTTTAGGTGGTAATTGAAACTTTGTCAGTGGGAGCAACCATGCTGTTACCTCCATTACGAGAACGGATGGAATTACTTCATTCTCTTTTACCTCAAGGGCCTGATAGATGGGAAAGCTTATCTAAAGGACAGGTAGGCCTTTGCTTACTATGTAAGTAAATCAGCAGTATCATAAAAATTTGAACTGAGAAGGAAATAAAACTAATCAATTGCCCTGTGTTCGTGGAGCATAAGTACTTGATGGGCCTAGTAAATCCTGGTTATTTAATGTTTTATGCTGGAAGAATTCCCAGGTGTCTAACAACCTTAGGTGAAGCAAGTGATAATTTATTATTTGGGGCTAATTATTAGAATAAGGACTAATTTTTCCAGTGTTTCTTATGGTACTAAGCCAGACACTGTGGTTTATTTGTAGTATGCTGAGTTGAAATCAATTGCATGTGCTGCTGTTGGTTCCATGCTGAGAACTTTGTCTGAAATTGTTTGTATAAAAAGTATAGATGACCATTAGGAAAAAGTATTTGATGATATGAGTATACTTATTTTTTCCATTTTTATCTTTGAGCAATAGTACCTTTTGCTCAACCAAGTAGAAGTTATCAGATTCAGAGATACAGATTTTAGGAAAAAAAATTGGTACTTATTTGCAGTAAAATATTTATTGATACTTTTCCTTCTTTTTAAATCTTTTTTAGGGACAGTCTTGCTCTGTCACCCACGCTGGAGTAGGGTGGTGCAATCATGGCTCACTCTAACCTTGAACTCCTGGAGCTCAAGGGATCCTACTGCTTTTTCCTCTGGAGTAGCTAAGACTGCTGGCATGTGCCACCACACCTGGCTTATTTTTTTATTCTTATTTTTATAGCTGTGGGGTCTTGCTGTATTTCCCAGGCTGTTCTTGAACTCCTGGCCTCAAATGATCCTCCTGCTTTGGCTTCCCAAAGTGCTGGGATTATAGGCATGAGACCACTGTGCGTGGCCCACAGATGATTTTTTTTTTTTTTTGAGACAGGGTTTTTGCTCTGTCATCCAGGCTAGAGTGCAGTGGCATGATCACGGCTTACTGTAGGCTCAACCTCCTGGGCTCAAGTGATTCTCCCACCTCAGTCTTCTGAGTAGCTGAAACTACAGGTGTGCACCACCACGCTCAGCTAATTTTTGTATTTTTTGTAGAGGGGGTTTCACTATGTTGCCCATGCTGATCTTGAATTCCTGGACTCAAGTGGATCCGCCTGCCTTGGCCTCCTAAAGTGCTGTGATTACAGGCATGAGCCACTGCACCCAGCCTACAGATGATTTTTAACAAGTATTTTGCATTAGTTTAGATTTCAAGTGATTTATTTTAAATATTAGAATAAGTAGTTGTCATTGGTAATGTCACGCTGTAGAATCGTGTGTCATACTATTTATTGGCATTTCGTACTCCTCTCTACTTATAGTACTAAAATATTATGCATAGTATGCTATGTTAGCTTAGAGATTTAGGTATTATAATGAAGACTAAAATAAAAACCTATAAATTGTATTTTCCTAAATCCCATTTCCTAAATGGGATTAATTGGGTAGTTTTTATAATTACATACTTCCTGAAGATGATTGTTTAATAAGATACTAAGTGGATTAGTGTAGTTTTTTTCTGGGATCCTTTTGTTTTATTTTCTAGTGCATATTATGTTAGTTACTTGTGCATATTTTATTGTTCTTTAGAGAATGCAACTGGATATCATTCTGACAAGTTTGCAAGATCATACCCACGTAGCCTCCCTACTTGGCTATAGTTCACCCTCTGATGCAACTGACCTGTCTTCTGTGTGTACTGGCTACGGAAATCTGTCAGATCAACCTTATGGCACTCAGAGCTGCCATCCAGATACCCACCTGGCTGAAATTTTGATGAAGACCCTCTTAAGAAATTTAGGATTTTATACAGTAAGTTGTTCTTTCGTTGTAGTAAAAGAAGAATAAAGGGGTAGGGATCTCTTTAGTCAAGGTAATTTGACATTTAAACACCTTTGATAGAAATTAAACTCTAGACCTCTCTCCCCCAAGGGGAAAAACATGTCAGGTTTTCTGAAATATTGTGGGGACCAAATAACATGTAATTGAGAAGTTCAAAGGGATTTATTTTAGAATTTTACCAGATTTTTCTGATATTGTAGAATAATAAACAGAATAAAATAGTCAAGAACATTTTTAGAGAGAATAATAATGAGCAAGGCATTAACCTTGCCAGACATAATCTTATAATGAAACAATGTACTTAGTACTGAATGAGAATAGGTTGGTCAGTAGGATAGAGGACAGTGGAGCTTATAGCTTTCCCTGTATTAGGATGCCATTAATTCTGAATCTCTAGTGTTTCTTAAATTCATCTTTTTTTCCTGCCATTTCTTTGAGTTCTAAGCCAGATCATTATGATTCAGTGCTAATGGTGTTACAGCTGTTGTCACTATTGCTGGTCTCTTCTCAGCATCTCACTGCTGGAATAACTTTGTATTAAATAACTTCTTTATATTAAAGAATACAACTTCTTTGTATTAAATTAAAACTCCTTCAGGCCAGGCGCGGTGGCTTATGCCTGTAATCTCAGCACTTTGGGAGGCCGAGTTGGGTGGATCACCTGAGGTCAGGAGTTTGAGATCAGCCTGGCCAATATGGTGAAACCCCTTCTCTACCAAAAATGCAAAAATTAGCCAGGCGTGGTAGCTGGCACCTATAATCCCAGCCACTCAGGAGGCTGAGGTGGGAGAGTTGCTTGAACCCAGGAGGCAGAGGCTGCAGTGAGCTGAGATCGTGCCATTGCACTCCAGCCTGGGTGATAGAGCGAGACCCTGTCTCAAAACAACAACAACAACAACAGCAACACGCTTCAAACCCTTTATCATTGGCTCACACACCATTCTTATCTGAGCTCATCCTTTTCCAGAATTGTACATTGTACACCTATTTCCTGTTGTTTTTCTCTACCAATCTGTGATGTAAGACTTGACTATTCTAGGAAACCTTGCCCAAATAACCCCATCTAGCCAGAGATGTGTGTATAACTACACATCTCTGTACTCATCAGCACTTACAGGATCAGAGTGTACTGTGCAACTTAACTTTGAATTGTTTGTGTATCAATTCATATTGTTTCCTATGGCTCTTCAGGGCTTGGTCTATGTACTCTTTTTCTTCCAATACAAGTCTTAGCGCTCTGTCCCACCCACATTAAAAGGCTAATCACTAAGTCAGAGTGAAAATTCTTCCTACAAAATTCTTTTCTTTCAGGTTTAAGAATGTAAATTTAATCTGATGTTAAGGAGTAATGGCTGCAAATGGATAAGAACAATGTTGTGTATATAGCCATTTGTTAATGACCAAAACTTTTCCCCAAAGTTACAGGGAATGTTACAACAAAGTTGTAAGGAATATTAGGGCTGAGGCAGATTTATATATTATATGGAAATGGAAATAAAATACTAACTGCTTTTGGGTTGAAATAATAAATTAATGTCTCTTTCTGATGTGATTTAAACCAAATTTGTTCTAAGATTTTAAAATAACAGTACTAATTAACAACTTATAGCAAGGGCCCTACAGTTTTCCCATATTCTATCTTGTATAGTGTATACATAGACCAGATTTTCTCCTAAAGGTATTCAGCACATGATTATTTACAGGAAATAAAGTTGGAAATAGCAGAAATATCTAAAAATAGAGGAGTGGTTAAGTAATTTATGGTATATGTGTTCAATGGAATATTATATTTTGTATATACATGGTTTATGAAAATGGGTTATGATTCCATTGGAAAAGAGCAGATTAAAAATAGAATATGCAGTACAATATTATGAAAAATATTTTAAAAGGACAAAATCAGGAAAGAAATACACCAAAAAATATTATAGTAGCAGCCATTTTCTTTGAGTGGTTGTTTAAATGGTGCTTTTAACTTCTTCTTTTTTTTTTTTTTTGAGATGGAGTCTCGCTCTGTTGCCCAGACTGGAGTGTGCAGTGGCACCATCTCGGCTCACTGCAAGCTCCGTCTCCTGGGTTCACGCCATTCTCCTACCTCAGCCTCCAGAGTAGCTGGGACTACAGGCGCCTGCCGCTACGCCCGGCTAATTTTTTGTGTTTTTAGTAGAGACTAAAACTGCATTAGCCAGGATGATGTCAATCTCCTGACCTCGTGATCTGTCCGCCTCGGCCTCCCAAAGTGCTGGGATTACAGGCGTGAGTCACTGCACCCGGCCTCTTTTAACTTTTTAAAATAGAGTTTTGATATTTTCTAAATACACTAAGCATCTCTTTTTAAAAAATATTTTTAACTTGAAGTAATTTAAAACTCACGAGGAGTTACAGGAATCATTCAAAGAATTCCCCTGTGCTCTTCAGCCAAATTTGTTTTCTCTCTCTAAATCATTTGAGAGTAAATTGCAGATGGCTGGCTGCCCCTAAGTATTTAAGCATATATTAAGTATGTATTTTTAAAAAACCAGGACATTTTCTTACGTAACAACAGAATAATTATTGAATTCGGAAAATTTAACATTGATACAGAACTGTTATTTAATATATAGTCTACATTTACATTTCTACAGTTGCCCCAATAATGTCCTTTATAGCAGTTTCTGATCCCAGCCCTTCCCCTTCATGATCTGGTGCAGAATCACACATTATATTTAGTTGTCATATCTCTTTTTTAATTTTAATTTTATTAGAGACAGGCTTTCTGTTGCCCAGGCTGGAATACAGTGGCACCATCATAGCTCACTACAGCTTCCAACTCCTGGGCTCAAGTGGTCCTCCCACCTCAGCCTCTCAAGTAGCTGGGACTAGAGGTGTGCACCACCATGCTAAGCTAATTAAAAACAAACAACAAAAAAAACATTTGTAGAGATGAAGTATTGCTGTGTTGCCCATGCTGGTCTTGAACTCCTGGCCTCAGGCAGTCTTTCCACCTCGGCCTCCCAAAGTGTTGGGACTATAGGTGTGAGCTACCGCACCCAGCTGCTTTTATTTTTTTTAATGGAAAAAAATAGAAGTAGCTTGATGAATTTTACCATCTAATAGCTAGTATCATAAGAATTATAGCAAATATTTAAAAATTGGTAATGGGTGAAAGGATATAATGCTTTTGTTTTGTTTTGTTTTGTTTGAGACAGAGTCTCATTCTGTCACCTAGGCTGGAATGCAGTGGCGTGATCTCTGCTCACTGCAAGCTCCGCCTCCCGGGTTCACACCATCTTCCTGCCTCAACCTCCCAAGTAGCTGGTACTACAGATGCCCGCCACCACCCATGCCAGGCTAATTTTTTGTATTTTTAGTAGAGACGGGGTTTCACCGTGGTCTCGATCTCCTGACCTCGTGATCTGCCCACCTTGGCCTCCCAAAGTGCTGGGATTACAGGTGTGAGCTCCTGCGCCCGGCTCTTTTTTTTTTTTTTTGGAGACATAGTTTCACTCTTGTCGTCCAGGCTGGAGTGTGATGGTGCAATCTTGGCTCACTGCAACCTCTGCCTCCTGCGCCCGCCACCATGCCCAGCTAATTTTTGTATTTTTAGTAGAGACCGGGGTTTCACCATGTTGGCCAGGCTGGTCTCAACCTCCTTACTACAGGTGATCTGCCTGCCTCAGACTCCCAAAGTGCTGGATTACAGGCATGAGCCGTTGCACCTGGCCCATATAATGCTGCTTAAATCAGATTTATGGTAGGTTGTGTGTGTCATTTTAGGATCAAGCATTTGGCGAGCTAGAAAAGAATAGTGATAAATTTCTACTTGGAACATCATCATCAGAAAACAGTCAGCCTGCTCATCTTCATGAACTGCTATGTTCACTACAGAAACAGCTGCTGGCATTTTGCCATATCAATAACATTAGTGAGGTATGTGATTATTTGTCTTTTATGGTGATCTATCAGGACCTTGAAACTCAGATATTTGGATAGGCCATGGTATTTTTGTATGTTGAATTTTTCAAAGTAGTAATTTAGGAACTTTTTTTCTCCTTAGAACTCAAGCAGTGTGGCATTGCTTCATAAACATCTTCAGCTTTTGTTGCCTCATGCCACAGATATTTATTCACGTTCTGCAAATTTGCTCAAAGAAAGTCCTTGGAATGGCAGTGTTGGACAAAAGTTAAGAGGTGAGTTTGGTATTTCATTTCAAATTTAATCAGTCATTAAGAAGCAAGAATACTTGCCTTTCCAAAGTCTTAAGAGGACCAGAAGCCTCTGATGAATAGGAACGGTCTTGAATCTCCTTTCTATTGAAGATTCCTTTAGTCTTGGTTTGAGGGTAGTGTTAGCAGTGACTGATCTTGAAAAGAGTCTACTTGGCATGACAGAGGCCTAATTTAAAGGCACTGGATGATATAAACTCAAAAAGATTAATTTTAAATGGCATAAAGTAGATTTTTTAATCTCTTTTTTTTTTTTTTAAACCTGTTGTTTCTTTACCTTTCTCTTCAGCATTTACCATTTTTTCACTTTCCTTCTTGAAATTCTTTGGGCTTCTGTGTAGTCACAGTCCTTTTTTCTCTTTCCTCTGACTCCTCTTTTTCAGTGGGTTTCTATAGGCTCCTCTTCCTTGGACATGCCCTCTAATGTTGAGCATCCTCCGAATTTTGCCTTCAATTCTCTTTCCTCCCACAATGGTCTTATCTAGTTTCAGTGTCTTTAACAACCATGTATATATTAATGACTCCTGTATTTCCATCTAGCTGAGAACACCTTTCCTGAGTCCTAGAGCCATTCTTTAATTGCATACTGGGTGTCTTTTCTTTGTTATCCAAAAGACAACCAAAATTTAATGTTTATATAAAACCAGCCACCTCTGAAGTTCCCCCACTAAAAAAAGAATGAAAGGAACAAGCTATGAAACTGAAACCATTCCACATTAGATACCTCCAATTGGCTGTTCCACAGCAACTAAAATATGTTCAAACTGAGCTCATTTCTGAATGGCCCTCTCTGCCCTGATATACAATGAAATATTGAAACAAAATTGATTTAAAACCAATATGGATTATAAAAACACATGTTTTAAGGTGATCTCGATTTTTAAAAAAGTAAATTTAGTTTAAAAAATATGAAACCTTTCCCTCACTAGCAGGTAAACACCAAGAGGACAGGAAGTTTTGACTGCTTTGCTCATAGCTGTATCCCTTTCACCTAGAACTGTGCCTGGTATGTCAGTAAATATTTCTTGGGTAAATTATAAAATGAAGATAAATTAACGAATGAGAAATTGATAATGCATTTTAAGGAAAACATTTATAATCCTTTCAATTTGTTGGTATGGAGGATGCATATGCTTTGCTATAAAGTGTTTGTTGGTGTACTTTCTGAAAGTGAATAAACACTGATACTACATCAGCTACCAGGTGGGTGTTCAACAGAGAATTATTGAATGAGTCTACTCTAGTTCCAGGCTAAAATAATATTTCTTAGGTTCCTTTTTCAAAAGTTCATTTGAAACGATTGTCCCATGTTTAATTTCTTTCCCTTCATAGATGTGATATACGTCTCAGCTGCTGGCAGTATGCTCTGCCAGATTGTTAACTCCCTGCTGTTACTCCCTGTGTCAGTGGCTCGGCCTTTATTGAGTTACCTCCTCGACTTGTTGCCACCTCTTGATTGCCTTAATAGACTCCTGCCAGCTGCTGATCTTTTAGAAGACCAGGAGTTACAGTGGCCTCTTCATGGTAAGTAAAGACAATAAAAGAGCAAATAATGCCCTTGACAAAAGTTGTTCCTGTTGCACACATCACTGTGTTTTTCCATTGGAGTCTATCTATCCCAAGGCTATCAAAGGAGTTTCGTCACTGAAATCTTAAAAACTTTTCAAGTTTAAGTAAGGCCTCTTATTTTATTGGAAGCAATCCTGGACTGGAGCATAAAAGGAAAAGCGCTGGGGTTGGAAAGATGACCTTGAGGGCCTATCTTATTTTAACATTATACAGTTCAGTGATCAAGTGTCAATTAGTCCAAGTGTCAAGTTTACAGCCATATCAGGATGTTGATTAGGCTTTATATGGAGTTTTTCCAGGTTTATTCTTTTTTTTTTTTTTTTTTTTGAGGTGGAGTCTCGCTCTGTCACCTAGGCTGGAGTGCAGTGGCACGATCTTACCTCACTGCAACCTCTGCCTCCAGGGTTCAAGCAATTCTCCTGCCTCAGCCTCCCGAGTAGCTGGGATTACAGGCATGCACGACTACGCCCGGCTAATTTTTGTATTTTTAGTAGAGACAGGGTTTCATCATGTTGGCCAGGCTGTTCTTGAACTCTTGACCTCGTGATCCGCCCACCTCAGCCTCCCAAAGTGCTGGGATTACAGGCGTGAGCCACTGCGCCCGGCCAGTTTCTTCTTTTTTAAAGTGTCTCAGAACTTGCTAAGATTCGGTCTATTTCTATCAGGTGAGTAAGGTGTCATTTTATTTTATTTTTTTCAAAAAATCTGTGTTTATAACTGATATTTTTCTATAATTTCATTTTTTCATGCTATCCTTTCCTAGTGTTTACTATCAAAATTACACTAATCTCATACCATGAACGTGGAACTTCCTTTTATTCCTGTTCACTGAAATAATTTGTGTAAGGTAGGGGTTATCTCTTCCTGAAGGTTTAGAAGAATTTATCTATGAAACTATCTGGCCCTGGTGTTTTGTTTGTAGACAGACTCTGACAATTTTCATTCTTTAGTGGTTAATGTTCCCTTCCATCTTATGTTTCTTCTCCAGTCCATTTTGGAAATGTATATTTTTCTAGGAATGTTATTTTGTTGGTTTCAAATTTATTGGCATAAAGTTGTTTATAATATTCATGGTTTTAAAAAATCTCTAGTATATCTGTGGTTATATCTGCTTTATTCCTATTTTTTGAATTTGTGCCATCTTTTTTTCTTGAGTAATTTTATTAATCGTTAATCCATTTTCCCTTTAGATAACTTATCCATTATCATTTCAAATAACTACTTTTTGGATTTGTTAATCTCTTTTTATTTCATTGGTATGGGTTCCTTATTGCTGTCATTTCGTGAAGTCAAGAACTTCTAAGAACAAATGTACAATAAGAAAGCATGAGTCTGGGCCGGGTGTGATGGCTGACACCTGTATTCCCAGCACTTTGGGAGGCTGAGGCTGCCAGATCACCTGAGGTCAGGAATTCAAGACCAGCCTGGCCAACATGGTGAAACCCCCCTCTACTAAAAATAAAGAAATTAGCCATGTATGGTGGTGCACGCCTATACTCTCAGCTACTTGGGAGGCTGAGACAGGAGAATTGCTTGAACCTGGGAGGCAGGGGTTTCAGTGAGCCAAGTTCATGCCACTGCACACCAGCCTGGGTGACAGAACGAGACTCTGTCCCCACCCCCTAAAAAAAGGAAAGCATGGGTCTGGAGCTTAGTATTAAGACAATTCTGAATTCAAGCCTTAAAAAGCATTAAACAATCTTGAATGTCATTTTAATGGATAAATTTGTGTGTTGATTTTGGAGGAAGAAACTCAGAGTACTCCCTAAAGATAGTGAATTTTGATCTGGATAATGAAAAGTAGGAATATAATTGATCGGAATAATGTTGTCATATGTTGTTTTAATGTTTATCTTAAAATTAGTGACTTTACCAAGGAAAATTTTGTTTGATAGCATAACTTCTCTGGATATTATTTTAAATCAGTCTGGTAAAGAGAAAAAATACAGAAAGTATTATAATTTGTGTTTTCATCATAAAGTATTTTACATCAGTATCTTACTGCAATACAGTAGGTGACCATGAGAAATATTCTGAATCTTAAAAGTACCAGATAAAGACACAATAACTAATGATTTTGTCTTTAGGAGGGCCAGAACTAATTGATCCTGCTGGTCTGCCATTACCTCAGCCAGCTCAGTCCTGGGTATGGCTTGTGGATCTAGAAAGAACAATTGCTCTCCTTATTGGGCGATGTCTTGGTGGCATGCTTCAGGGCTCACCCGTGTCTCCAGAGGAACAGGACACTGCATATTGGATGAAAACGCCACTGTTCAGTGATGGTGTAGAAATGGACACTCCTCAATTGGGTAATGTGCTTCTCTGCAGCATTTAAAATACATGCCTGTTTGTACCTCAGTTGAAGATTTCTCTATTCTGAGTTTGCTGAATAGAGAACTGACAGGCACCAATTGCAACATGAGCAGTGTAGGGAATCTGGGGCTATGACTTGGAGCCCTAAGAAAAATGGTTAAATCCTGCAGCACAGTATGGTGAAAAGAGCCCCCAAAGGAAATAGAAATTGTAGGTCTGGTCCTACTCTGTCATATTTATCACTCATTTCGAGCAAGTCATCTAACTCAATGCTTCATCACTTATCTTCCAAGACTTGGAGGTTATGAAACTGCTTCACAGAATGTAAAGCCCTGTAAGAGTACTTAACCATGACTTATCAGTGCAGCACCCCTCAGATGTGAGTGGCAGCCTCTTTTCCTCCCAGCCTGTCCTGCTTTCATGCTGACATTATATTATGTCCTAATTTTTTCTTCGCCACTTAAAGTGCCTTTAAGATTTCCCTTCTGCATCATCTTCCATTTGTATATATTGCTGGCAGACTAGTTCTTAGACTGAACATGAAGACTTACCTGGTACCCCAGATAATCCAGTTGTTTTATCTAGAATTGGTCCTTTAATCTCTCTAGGCTTCTCATTTTGGTTCTATAAAATAATGATTCGGATTAGACAGGCTACATGATATTATTAGTTCTAAAATTTATTATTTCTCTGATAAGAGAAAGAGACTCAATATGTCCATGAAGGAAAGTCTAAGAGAGATTGAGAGGAAAGGAGAAAAGAAGGAGAGCTGAAAAGAAAAGAAAAAACAAAAAGAAAGAGTATGCTTTGGGATTTGGAGGGTTGGAGAGTGGGAGTGAGGGAAGCAGTTGAGGATTTTCCTCCGTTTCCAAATATGTGTGTACATTCATCATTTCGTTTATGAACCAGAAAGTGATTTTGGCCATGGCTGATGATGCTGGACTGGTGTTTATGAAACATTTTGTTAAAGAAAGTAAAATCATGGTTTTTCAAGGGGGTATTTAACATGATAAAGATAGTTCCACTGCTGTCAGTGTTTAACCTTGTGACAGTCCTAAAGGACCTCCTGAGAACAAAAGTATCTCTATCTCTACCCTCCTCATATTTCTTCTATATTTACTCAATTAAACTGGCCTTTAATATGAATAAAATCAATTTCTGTTTAATGTTATTTTCACTTTTTAAATTATAAAATCATGAAACTATTAAAATTTTGTTTATTTGTATGTATTAGAAAAAGGTATTATCCCTTTTAAAATTATAACAATACAGTAATTTAGTTATATTATGGGTTAAATTGATTTTTGATACTAGCCCAAGAACCTCATCATCACTTAGAACATGGTTTTCTTTGTTTTTTAAATGTGAAATGAATTCTGAATGTCAAATGTCCCACTGGAAAGTTAGGAACCACCTGTACAAATATAAATATCAGTTGAGAAATTGTTCATGGTATCTTTTACATGGATCATTTTTAACTGATTATTTTTACTTAAGTCTATAAAAAAATGGTCTAGTCTCTTTTTCAGTGTTTCCTCGTTTCTCAAAGAGGGTATCATTCCGTTTTGAACAAGGTGGTTTTTTGTTACACAAGACTGTTGCATGTGTAGGACATTTAGTTTCTTTGGCCTCTGCTTGCCAAAATGCCAGAGCTTGGGGGTATAGCTCAGAGGTAAAACATTTGACTGCAAAATGCCAGAGTTTTTTTTGGAGTGTCACAGTTGGTAGAGTGTCATATCCTTCTGGAGAATGTAAGAGGGTTGTTACCACCTCCAACTGTAAAACATTAAAGGACTTTACCTTGGTAACGTTTACTTAAAATGGTTTGAAGTTTATCATTTCATAATCATTAAATAAATGTGGTAAGATTTTATTTGTAGCACCAAAATTTATGATGTTAAAATTGGTAACGTGAGTATTTTTTTTAGATAAATGTATGAGTTGCCTGTTAGAAGTAGCACTTTCTGGAAATGAAGAACAGAAGCCTTTTGATTATAAATTGCGGCCTGAAATTGCTGTCTATGTAGACTTGGCATTGGGTTGTTCTAAAGAGCCTGCCCGAAGCCTTTGGATCAGCATGCAGGACTATGCTGTTAGTAAAGGTAAGATAAATAAGCTAAAGGGAGTAAATTTGTAGTTAGCTCATAGTGCTCACAAATATATTTGCAAGATATGTAAGTGAAACTCATACGGATCGCGTAGGAAAAGGTATTTTATGAATAACACTTTTAAACAATTTGTTTTTCCCTTTGTGGAAAATAGTGTAACTGTTTTTTTATATACATGTATTCCACTTAAACCTACTATGTGAAAATTGAGATTTATATAATACATTTGTAGGTAATCATTTTACTAAAGTATAGTAGTCTCCGTATATCTGCAGGTGACATGTTCCAAGACTCCCAGTAGGTTGCCTGGAACCACAGGTAGTACCGTACTCTATATACATTACTTTTTTTCCTGTGTGTACATACTTGCCCATGATAAAGTTTAATTTGTAAATTAAGCATAGTAAGACATTAACAACAACAATAATAAAATAGAACAATTACAATAATATGCTAACTGAATTACTACTCTTGCATTTTGGGGCCAGTATTAAGTAAAATAAGGGTTACTTGAACACAAGCACTGTGATACTGCGGCAGTAGATTGTATAACCAAGAGGGTTACTAAGTGACTTGGTGAGATTTCATCATACTACTTAAAAGGGCATGCAATTTAAAAGTTAAGAATTGTTTATTTCTGGAATTTTCCATTTAATATTTTTGGACCACAGTTGACCGCAAGTAACTGAAACCATGAAAAGCAAGACCATGGATAAGGGAGGACTGTTGTATTCCATGCTATGTAAATGGATCTGTTAACGATTAAGAGTCTGTTTAACGATTATCTTCCCTTTGCAAGCCCTGGTTTAATAACTGAAAGGATGTGTACTTAGAAGTCTTAGCTCTAGGTGTGGTCAGTATTTCTTCATCTATAAAACATTTTGCCTACTCTAGAATGCTGGTGAAGATACCAGTTTGAGATAAGATATACTATTAAGTACCATGGTAAAGTACTATGCAAGTTTGTGGTGGTATTTCAGTTTCTAATATTATTTGATTAAGAAAATTAATTTTATAGGCTGGGCACAGTGGCTCACGCCTGTAATCTCAGCACTTTGGGAGGCTGAGGTGGGAGGTATCACTTGAGGCCAGGAATTCGAGATCAGCCTGGCCAACATGGCGAAACCCTGTCTCTACTAAAAATAGAAAAAAATTAGCTGGTCGTAGTGGCGTGTGCCTGTAATCCCAGCTATTCGGGAGGCTAAAGCACAACAGTCACTTGAACCCAGGAGGTGGAGGTTGCAGTGAGTCGAGATTGTACCACTGCATTCCAACCTGAGTGACAGAGTGAGACTCTGTATCAAAAAACAACAACAACAAAGAAAATTAATTTTATGTACATATTTTCAAAGAATGTACCTGATTTGTTTTTAGCTCCTTTTTTTTTTTTTTTTAAACAATGATCAGAATTGTTCAGAATCACCTGTCTCTAGTTTTCTTTCTCTGTGTCATTCTCTTATCCTGTCATTAGTTTTGTCCCTTTTTTTTGGATTTTCTTTCTTGTGTGATAAAAATGGCAAAAATAAATACATTTTTACTTTTTATTGGCCTTTATTTTTTATAAAGAAAATGAAATGAGATATGTATTATTCAGATCTACCAGTAAGATGACACCTTTGAATGTTTAATCTCATCCATTTTGTTTCTTTTTTTTTTTTTTTTTGAGACAGAGTCTCGCTTTTGTCACCCAGGCTGGAGTGCAGTGGCATGATCCCAGCTCACTGCAGCCTCTGCCTTCCCAGTTCAAGCGATTCTCTTGCCTCAGCCTCCCAAGTAGCTGGGATTACAGGTGTGCACCACCACACCCAGCTAATTTTTGTATTTTTAGTAGAGATGGGGTTTACACCATGTTGGCCTTGGCTGGTCTCGAACTCCTGACCTCAGGTGATCCACCCGCCTCGGCCTCCCAAAGTGCTGGGATTACAAGTGTGAGCCACAGCACCTGGCCCCGTTTTGTTTCTTAATCATTTATTCATTCATTCTGTTATGGTGACTCCTACCAGAGGTGAAATAGTAAAGTAATGAGGAGGAAAAAAGTTTACTTTCTAAGGTGTGTTTTCTGATATTTCTTATTTGTAACATTTTCTTGGGATATGCAGTTAGGTTTTCTATACCACGTTATCACTTATTACCTTGAAGTGAGAACTTAAAAAAAAATCTAGATATAAGGTGAATAAAAACTTGTTGTATGGGTCCGTTTGTTGTATTGCTTGTACATTGCAAGCATAGACTTTATTCCCAATTAGTGGAAACGTTCTTTGTTTTTTGGTATGAAATGAGCATAACTTTAATGAAGGTGTTTTAAAGGAGGAGAATAAAATGGCGTAGGAGAATAATACCTGCTAAATTTAAAACACAACAAAGGGTGTTATTTTAGTGTGCTTTTAAAATTGAATATTAGGTTCCTTGAAATGGAGTCTTGTTGGATTTTTTAGTCATAGCAGTTCTCAGAATAGCAAGCAATTCCATGGAACAGATGATTTCTTAAGAGCCTGATGAGGAAAAAATTAGTACATAATACAGACTGTCATTCTAAGATTCTCTGTGGGCTGTAAGATTTTCTTAAAATCTGGCATATTTGTCCTTGTCAATTTTTTTTTTACCAATAAAGCAGGATAAGTCTGAACTTAAATTTCTGACTTAGGCATACTGAAATGAAAACCAACATATAACATTTTTATCTCTGGAGATGAGAGTTTTAAGAAGGAATTAAGAACCAAAATTAATTTGAGGTTGGTTTTGTTTTGTTTATAAGTAGCCCAGACATTTAGCAAATCTGTCAAATGAACAGAGACTAGCAGTCCCTCTGGGAGCAGAGTGGACAATAACTCTCCCACCCCCATTTGAAATGTACTACGTTGTTAAATGTACATTGTTAAAGTACAATACTAGTGTGCCAACATAGAATTAAAGAATGGGAAGAGGCCAAGTGTGGTAGCTCACACCTGTAGCTCCAGCTACTTAGGAGGCTAAGGCTGGAGGATCGCTTGAGCCCAGGGTTTTGAGACTGTAGTGAGCCATACAGTCACCACTGCACTCCAGCCTGGACCACAGAGTGAGACTGCCTCTTTAAGGAAAAAAAAAAAAAAAAAAGAATGGGAAGAAAAAGCGCCTGACTAGTCCTCATCATCTAATGTTGTTTGGGTTTTCAACTACATGTCTTTGTTTCTATTTGAAGAAATGTTGTTTCATTTCTCACCCACTTAAATGTACTTGTATTCACAGTATATACTTTTATGGCTTCAAATACCAGATATGTGTATACGTGATTAGTTTACTCGCTATCTCCTCTAGAATGTCTAATGGGAAGTATTCAAAACTAGACGCCTGATTCCAGCTTCTTACCCTCAAAACTGCTCCTGTGGTCTTCCTTTCTCAGTAAATGCCAACTACATTTTAAATATATTTAGAATCACCTTTGACTTCTCTCATATTCTCACATCACACATCTGATCTATCAACAAATCCTGTCGATTCTACCTTCAAAATACTTGTGGACTCTCCAGCCACTTGTCATTACCTTCGCTGCTCTTACCTTTTTCTGAGCCATTATCATTTCTCCCTTGTATTGCTGCAATAATTACTTCTGCTGTTGCTGTTCCTGTAAGTCAGTTCTCCACTCAGCAGAGCGAGCTGTCAGAAATACAAGTCAGATCATGTCGTATCTCTGTTCAAAGCCTTCTAATGCTGCTTCTCATTTTTCTCAGAGTAAAACCTGGAGGACTTGTACTGGCCTGCAAGGCCATTGGGATCTGGTCCTCAGCCAGCTCTCTGATGTCTTCTACCCATTCCGTGCATGCACGGTTTGCCCCAGCCACACTGGCCTCCTTGAACCCATCCCAGATCCTCTGCACTAGGTTTTTCGAGGGGACCCAGTTTCACATGGCTTCTTCCCCCACTTCATTTAGATCTCTGCTCAAATGTAACCTTATCAGAAACTTTCCCAAACCACCCTATATAAAATAGTAATCCCACATATACAGTAGTGCCTGTTCTCCTTACCCTGCTTTATTTTTCCTCATAGCACTTACTGTCATATTAATGTTTTCTTTTTAATATTCTCTCCCGCCCCCCTCCTCCTAAGAATATAAGCTCTGTTAGATCAGGGATTTAGTTTTGTTCACTGCTATATCCGCAGCACTTGGAACAGTAAGTGGGATCTAATGAGGTGCATTTGTTAAGTAACTGTTTAGAAAGATGATAAAATTCAGGTGTTGGATGACTAAAGCTATAAAAATTACCTCTGAACTGTTTTCTGAGCCCTTTTAAATGTCAATGCATCATTTTTATTTTCAGATTGGGACAGTGCAACTTTAAGTAATGAGTCACTCTTGGACACTGTGTCTAGATTTGTTCTTGCAGCTCTTCTGAAACACACAAACTTACTTAGTCAAGCATGTGGAGAAAGCCGGCAAGTAACTTAAAACTATCCTCAGACAAATATTTGCTCTCATGATGTTAGAAATTAGGTAACTTTTCTATTTTGGTTCTTCATTTAGATATCAACCTGGTAAACACTTATCAGAAGTGTACCGTTGTGTATACAAAGTTCGAAGTCGTTTACTTGCTTGCAAGAACCTTGAACTTATTCAAACCAGGTCATCATCACGGGACAGATGGGTAAAGTTTGAAATCAATTAATTTCTATGTTTTTCTGCAAGCTGTGAGAGCTAGCTCTAAATTGGTTTATGTGAGAAAAAAATGTGCCTTGGTCGTTGCATATGTTCAATACATGTTAAGTAGTTCTTTTTCTAGTAGAAAAAAAAAAGGAAAGGATTTGAGATTTACTTAACCTCACATTTACCAAGTGTGATATGGATTCTAAGAAAGTTTAGTTGGCTGCATAAATATTAATAACAAATTGAATGATTCAAATTGTAGGAATTATTATTCCTCTCTTTGTGCTGATCAGGCCACATTTGAATTACCCTGTTTAATTTGGGGTGCCATAATTTATGAGGGACATTAAGAAATATCTTGGATTGATAAAGTCCAAAAATTATGTCATATAAGTACTAGAAAGTATCAAAAATGTTTAGCTTAGAGAAGTGAAAACCAAGGAGGGGGTTGTGTGTGTGTGTGTGTGTGTGACATAATAGCTGCCTTAAAAATACTTAAAGAGCTTCTCTGTAAGAAAAGAAATAAATGTGTTTCTTGTTCCAGAGGACACAACTAGGATCAAAGGGTAACAATCAAATGGGGAATCATTGTTAGCTGGATATAAGGAAAGTAGGCCTGATGATGATTAGAGTTGTCTACCATTGGAAATGAAGATTGAAACTACTTATTTTTTTATTTTATTTTTGAGACAGAGTCTCGCTCTGTCGCCCAGACTGGAGTGCAGTGGCACGATCTTGGCTCACTGCAACCTCTACCACCCGGGTTCAAGTGATTCTCCTGCCTCAGCCTCCCGAGTAGCTGGGATTACAGGCATACACCACCACGCCCTGCTAATTTTTTGTATTTTTAGTAGACACGGTGTTTCACCGTGTTCACCAGTCTGGTTTTGAACTCCTTAAGTGAGGAGTTTGAGCACCTCAAGTGATCCTCCTGCCTCGGCCTCCCAAAGTGCTAGGATTATAGGCGTGAGCCACCTCACCCGGCCGAAACTACTTATTAAGAACAGTCCAGAAGTAATTCTTGCAGCAAAAAGGAGATAATTTCTGAAGTGCTTGGTAATCTTGATAACATGATCATAAAATTATAAATGCAAGCCTGGATAATAAAACATCTTCGTAGTGCTTACTTTGAAACTTAACTAATCAGATGCTTTGCACTCCATTATTTAGTCCTTAGATTTAAAAAACCAAGCTCTGTCTCTCTATTTGTAGACTTTTGGCATGTACTGACTTAATATTTGTGGATCTGTTTGTTGGTGACCTTGAAAGTCCATGAAATGTATTAATTTGCCATTTTGTTGAGGCTCAGATTTGAAACTCGTATATGGGGATAAATGACGTACTATGTGAGTCTGACTACTCAGTATCCCCATCTCTGTAAAATTCTTAAGTTATTTAATGGTCATGAGTCACAGGTAACTTTTATGATGGATCTGAGGATATAATTAAAGTTTTTCATTTGTGCTTTATATTGAATGATATTTATGACTGAGTATCTGTTTTAAGGATTCTTTCCTTTATCTAGATGACTGCTAGGTAGTAACCACTGTGGGAAATAAAATCGACATTGTCCTTAGCAGATTTCTAATTTTTGGTTTGTTCAGGGGCAAAGTTAAAGAAAAAAAGAAAAGAAAAGAAAACTGATACTGTTTTAAATTTAGAGTTATTAAACATGTATGCAGAGTAATAGTAACATAAACAACTTGAAGAGAATGGAATGGAATGGAAATTCTGTGCTTTAATTACCTTTTGTGCTTGGTATTGTGTTCATCACAACTTACTAAGTTGCAGCTCTGTAGGAATTTATAGCTGAATAGCAATATAGATATGAATAAATTTACAGCATGACATTTTAATCAAAATAATGAGGAAGGAGGAGCGTATATGTGTCCGTATATATTTTGTGTACATACATTATTTCTAATCTTTAAGAGTGTATCTTTTGGGTTTTTGTAGTAAAGTTTGTTGTTATTACTGATATCAATATTTTCCATGATAAAAAATTTAAGGTTTTTTAAAGTTTTAAAAAGATTTTGGAAAAAATATAGTTAGTGTAGTTTCTGATAATTTCTTTAAGATATCAGAAAACCAGGACTCTGCAGATGTTGATCCTCAGGAGCATTCATTTACTCGAACTATTGATGAAGAAGCTGAAATGGAAGAACAGGCTGAGAGAGACCGGGAAGAGGGGCATCCGGAGCCAGAGGATGAAGAGGAGGAACGGGAACATGAAGTGATGACAGCTGGCAGTGAGTATACCCTTCTTACTTTCTAGATACAAACGGTGGCATGCTTTTTGATAGGGGAACTAACTTGAAAGAGAAAGGCAAACTTTCTCCATAGTTTTTCTAAAAGGACTTTATATTCTGCTGGTGATCTCAATTTGTATTAGCTGACATTTCAGGGGCTCCTACAACTGTGCTAGTACTATTCTGATGCTTTTGGATTATGTATTTAGGGCTGAGAAGCTCTGGAAGCAGGAATGTCAGTACCTGCTTCACTGAGCCTCATGCGTAAAATGAAACCCATGAGTCATCGGATAGGGCCATTCAAAATATGTTCTCTGAGGCAACAAGTTGTCCATCAGCCTCGAAAACCTCTGAGCGGTGAGGAAGAGAGCCCCTTTCTATGCCTATTGGGAAAGCCATATTGTTTTCCATGTGTGGAACTTTTAAAATTAAAAATTTCACCCACTGACTACACTGCTCTTTCGATAGGGAGCAGGAATATACATGAGACTGCTATTGACTGGGTGAATAAAACTTTTCATACCTTTATGGCTACAGATAGTTTTTAAAGGTAATTATTTATATGTTTAAAGAGAAGTGTCAAAGCTTTTAAAACATTTATTAGTATCTTTTGAGTGATTTGGCTATTTCAAGTTAAAGTGTGCATTCAATCTGTACCCTAAAACATTATGGTCAGCAATGCATTTGGTTTTGAGATTGTATCTGTGAATTAACTTGGCACTTACTTTATTATCAACTTATTTGTGTTCTGCATACTTCTAAAAATGATTTTCGAGGGGGCTTGAAACAAGACTAAACATGATTTAAACAAAAGGAAAAAGGTCCAAATGGAGTAAAGGGAGTTGGAGATGGGGAAGGAAAATAATTGTATTTTACAAACCTAGGCTGAGGGAACTTTTGCAGTTGAATATAAACTTAGTTTAGAAATTCCTGGAAGCAGACTGAAGGTGAAAATGTAGTAAAATATAACCCTCAATTACAGTAAAAAATGATAGTCATCTGGGAACTAGCTGTGCTTTTAGAGCATCTGTATATGCTGGGCACTGGTCAAGTTCTTTACATAGAGTAGCTCATTATCACAGCTGTCTAAAGTTCTAATATTACCTCATTCTAAAGATTGATGAACTAAGGTTTAAGGATGCGAAATTGTATGACTTGGGCCACAGTTAGTAGCAGCTAGAATTAGAACCAGGTATGCCCCAAACACCAATGACCATTCTCTTAACCCTTTAATTGATTTCTAGTTCTGGACTCTTGAGAGGGCTTATTGCTTTGCTTTTTGTGGAAATAAGGGACTTTTAATAGCATAACAAAAATATTGTCACAATTTTATAAAATATACAGATCAATTTTTAAAGTTTGTACTTCCATATTAACTGATGAATTTAGTATTTTACCAACTTTTTTGGCCTGGGTTTCCCATTAAGAATACTGTCTTTGGGCTGGGTGCAGTGGCTCACACCTGTAATCCCAGCACTTTGGGAGGCCGAGGCAGGCAGATCACAAGGTCAGGAGTTTGAGACCAGGCTGGCCAACATGGTAAAACCCCGTCTCTACTAAAGATACAAAAAATTAGCCTGACCTGGTGGCACGCGTCTGTAATACCAGCTACTCAGGATGCTGAGGCAGGAGAATCGCTTGAACTGAACCTGGGTGCGGAGGTTGCAGTGAGCCGAGATCATGCCACTGCACTCCAGCCTGGGCAACAGAGTGAGACTCCATCTCCAAAAAAAAAAAAGAAAAAAAGAAGAATACTGTCTTCACTCCAAATTTGTGCAAAAAATTTCTAATGTGAAATATCTACCACTGCATCAGAACCTTGTTAACTCCACTGATGTTTTGCACTTTGAAATAGGGAAAGGCTGGAGTCAGATGGGTATTCCTGGTGATGCCATCTCACTCTGGAGGCAATCTTGCCCCATATATTAAAACTAAATTCCGTTTCAGCAAAGACCTTTAGTGACAGTGCTTATTTAATGTGTTTAAGATACAGCAAAGTGTAGATGTTAGGGATTATATGGACTTTGGAAAGGGAAAGGGAACTTTTGTTGTAACTAATATAACTTAAATTTTGTCTCTCTCTTTTTTTTTTTGAAACGTCAAATTTTTCATACCAAGCTTGTGAACGTTTTAGAAATAAGCAGTTATTTTTATCTAACCTTGTGCTTCACAGGCTTTTGTGAGCTTCAAAATCAGCTGAAGGGCCTTTAAAACACAGATTGCTGAGCCCCCGCTCCTAGAGGTTCTGATTCAGAAGGTCTGGGGTGGGCCTGATAATATGCATTTCTAACAAGTGCCCAGATGATGTGGGTGCTGCTGGTCTGGGACCATACGTTGACAATAACTGATCTAATTCATTAATAACATTTGAAATATGATCACATTTAAATTCTATAAAGGCAGATTAGTATTTCCTAATGTAATTTTTAATGAAAATACAGTATTTTAATGTATTTTAAATGTAATTTTAACTAAGTTAACTAT
Source organism: Theropithecus gelada (assembly GCF_003255815.1). NCBI lineage: Eukaryota > Metazoa > Chordata > Mammalia > Primates > Cercopithecidae > Theropithecus > Theropithecus gelada. The sequence continues at coordinate 39,061,114 of NC_037674.1, read as the reverse complement.
GTTGTATATCATGTCTAAAAAATAATTTTTCCCTCTTTCAGTAAGTTTTTGGTCCAAACTTTTTGACTATTTTTATTGTTATTTTCTTTGCTCTTCTCTCCCCATGTGTTAAGACCTTGTTTTTGTGTTGCATGTTACAGAAATCTTTCAGTGTTTCCTCTCAGCCCGTGAAGTAGCTCGTAGCCGAGACCGAGATAGAATGAACAGTGGGGCAGGGTCTGGGGCTCGAGCTGATGATCCACCTCCTCAGTCTCAGCAAGAGCGAAGGGTCAGCACAGACCTTCCTGAGGGTCAGGATGTGTACACTGCTGCGTGCAACTCTGTGATCCATCGGTGTGCCCTGTTAATATTAGGAGTAAGTCCTGTGATAGATGAGCTTCAGAAGCGAAGAGAAGAAGGACAGTTGCAGCAACCTTCAACAAGTGCCTCTGAAGGGGGTGGACTTATGACCAGGTGGGACTGACTAGACACTGAAAACATGACCTACTCACTTCCCTGTGTTACTTAATGCACTGAAATGGTTTGTTTCCCGAGTTACAGTGTTCTGATGTTAACATAGACATGAAAGAAGAAATGCAAATTGAGTAGGATGAATTTAAAGTAATGTAAATACTGATACTGATTCAGCATGGACTGTAAATTTCTGATTAAATGAGGCACAGTTTTTCATACATATAAACAACAGCAGTGAAAAAGCATGTGAAGTTACTTGCATCTCTCTGTAGTTTAGTGACATGCAAATTATTTTGAGAAGGGCTTTGTGCTTAGGTAAGAGTCAGAATTTCCTGTCAACTGACATTACTCCTCACTGTGTATATATTATCTCTGTGCTCCAGTTCCATTCAATTTTATGTTCACTAACAGTCTTATATCAAAAAACTTTTTTTTTTGTACATGTGAGACAGGAGTGAAAGTCTTACTGCAGAGAGCCGGCTAGTCCATGCAAGTCCAAATTATAGACTGATGAAATCGAGGAGTGAATCTGATTTGTCTCAGCCTGAATCAGATGAAGAGGGTTACACACTGGTAGGTATACCCAGATTCAGTAAAGAAAGATTTTTGTTTTCAAGGTATAGATATGTAAGGCTTTGGTTAGAGTAAGTAATATGTTTGTTTTAGACATATAAAAACTTTTTTCAAAAAGAACTTTAAGAGAAATAACTATATTGCATAGATGTTTACCACATAGGTGTTAATGGTTTCAATCTCTTGCTCTGACTTCTTTCTAAACTCTAAATTCATATATCTGACTCTTTGATAGACATTCCACCCAAATGAGTCAGGTTACCCCAATCTTAACGGTAACCTATCTACAAGTGAACTCTCTCCAAACCTGTTTCTCTTCTATTCCCTATTTCAGTCGATGGTACATTAACTATCCAAGCAAGAAACTTGGGATCATCCTTGACTCTTCTTTTTCTTATCTCCTGATCCCTTTATCTTTCACCCCTTCCCAATCCAGTTAAGTCTTAAAAATTTTACCATTAGTGTGTCTCCAATGTCCTCTCCTCTCCCTTTCCTTCTTCCACTGCTCTGTTTTAAACTTTCTCATTTGAGTGGACGTGTGCAGAAGCCTTCAAACTGGTTGCCTCACCTCTTGCCTTGTGCCCACCTTCCAGACTTCTCTAGACTAGTATATCTAAAGTACAAATCTGTTTATACCTCCTCTACTTATAATCTTTTAACAGCTCTGTTAACTATCAAAAACACCTCAGAACTTGGACTGTAGGCATTTAGGGTAAAGATAAATAAGATGCTAATTTATATAAAAAGGAAGTAAGGTAAAGGTATGCTACAGTGTCACTGGTAAAATATAAAGCAAAAACTATTTAGAAGATTGCTTCTACTTGAGCAACTTTGGACTTGGAGTTAATTGATAGCTAGGTTTTCAATTTGGTTGTTCCTCTGCCTTATGTGTGATTCTATATGTGCTATGACCTCCCTGGGCTTTAGTGTCCTATTGTGTAATACAAAGATGGTAGTATCTGTTGTGTATATGGTGATGTGTCAGACTTGGCTTCTGGTCCCGATTCTACTGTTAAAGAGCTGTGGGATCTTGGTCATATCATGTGACAGCTCATAGAGAAATGGTAGCATTTGAGATGGACTTATCTATGAGCTCCATGTTTAATTCTGAAATTCCTCTATTTTGTGAACTGAGATAAGGGATATGAAAATATTTTTGAAAAAGTATAAAGTGCTACATAAAGAATAAGTTACTGTTTAAAAAAAGCTTCCATGAAGGATTCCTCATCTAAGGAAAGTTGAACAGTGTCTTTATGTTTCATTGTATCATGACATTTTGTTTATACTTCCTCCTTTTCTCCTTCATCTGCATTAATATCCCTGTGCTTCCACTTCACACTCCCAGTCTTATAGTCTAGTGAGATTCCTCTGTGTTCATTTATTTTTCTGTCAATTAATTTTTAAAATCTGATCAGTCTGACTCATTATCTAGTCTCCTAACTCTGTGATAATTTACCTTTTTTTTGAGACAGGATCTTACCCTGTCACTCAGGCTGGAATACAGTGGTGCGATCATGGCTCACTGCAGCCTCGAACTCCTGAGCTTAAGCAGTCCTCCTGCCTCAGCCTCCTGAGTAGCTGAGATTACAGGCATGTGCCACCATGTCTGGCTTATTTTTTGAATTTCTATGTCTTACTCTATTGCCCAGGCTGGTCTTAAACTCCTGGCCTCAAGTGATCCTCCTGCTTCAGCCTCCCAAAGTGTTGGGATTACAGGTGTGAGCCACTGCACCCAGTTCCCAACCCTGTGATAATTTTAAAACATAGATCATGTCATTTCTCTGCTCAAAGTCCTGCAATGACTTCCCTTTTCTCAGGCTAGAAGCCTAAGTCCTTTCAGGGGTCTGTAAGGCTCTACATGGTCTGGTCCCACTACCTCTCTGATCTCTTCTGTTATTCTCCTCAATGATTCTCCTTCTGCCACACTGGACTCTTAGCTGTTCCATGAATCTACAACACAAGTTCCCTTTAGGGCCTTAACTGGCTGTTTCTTAGGACTGGAATGGTATTGCCTGCATGGCTAACTCCCTCTCTTTCTTCAAGTCTTCCTTCTGATGTTACTTTTTTTGTGAAGCCTATGCTGACCACCCTATTTAAAATGGCAGTTTTCCTTCTTTTCCAAATAGTCACTCCCTGTCCCCCTTGCCTTGCTCTGTTTTTTTTTTTTCTGGGGCACCGATCACTTAATGTATAATGTAGTTATTCATTGATCAGTTTGTCTTAGTCTACATTACAATAAAAGTTCTTTAAGGACAGGAATTTTTTGCTGTTTTATTTACTTCTGTATCCCAAGCACCTATAATAGTGCCTAGCCCATGGCAGGTAGTCAGGCATTTTTTTTTTTTTAAATTTATAAATAACTGTCTAATCTATTTTGGCAAAATTTCCACATGTATTTGGTTTTTTCCATTCTTTAATTAAAGCACCCTATTACCTTTTTATGGAGCAGGTATTTTCAAATTGGTCCCCCTTTTTCCAGTTTTGCTCCTTAGATACTTCTCTCCAAATTAGAACTCTTGAAAACACACACAACAACAAAACACCTACCTGCTGGTTGTGCTACTTTCCTACTCAAACATCTTGTCTTACTGCAGAGAACCGGCTAGTCCACGCAGTCCAAATTACAGACCGATCAAATGTAGGAGTGACTGCACTGCCTACTCGGAAATCAAAGATTCTGGGAAGTGTCACCTGTCTGCTTTTGGAACCAGTATTCTTCTCCATTTTTGCCATAGTAGTTCATCTTCCAGACCCCAAAAATACCTCTTGAGGCTTTGCTAAAGCACTATTTGCCTTAAAAATTCTCCTAGCCTTCCTTGCTGATGTCCTGTCTTTTCCCTGAAGGACTGTCTAAAATGTTACCTCTTCCAGAAAGCTTTCCCAGCTCCCTTACTCTCCCAGATGTCCCATAACAACTTGTTAGGATCTCTAATAATTAACTGTTTGTCTTATGGTGGATTCATTTATGTATTATTAGTATGTCTTCCCAGTAAACCCACTGAAAAACTAGGATTTTTTGGTTTTTATTTTTCCTAAATGCCCCTGATATCTCCTACACAGTGCTTTACATATTGTAAATGATTGATAACTCATTTCAGTTGAAATGAAAATATAAAAAGGAGGATGGGTAAAATTAAAGTGGCATACTTTTGGGAAATGAGCAATGAAATGTGACTTAGAATAGGGTTAAAAACTCACTATGGACTTTGACCTGTACAAGACATTTAACCTTCCTGAGCTCCAGTTTCTTTATCTTTGAGATGGAGAATAATGCCTGTTGTACTTGCCTCCACTGTGTTGTGAAGAATAAATTTGGTAATACAATTTAAAACATTTGGAAAATTACAAATGGGAACAACAGATCAATGGAGGAGGATTGAGCTTAGATTTAATTGGCAAGATTGTTCATTTAGGTTTTCTGGTTGTTCATTTAGTTTTTAGAAAATTTTTAAAAAGACTAAAAAAGTCCATTTTTTAAAAAGACTGGGCCAGGCTCAGTGGCTCACGCCTATAACCCCAGCAGTTTGGGAGGCTGAGGTGGGAGGATTGCTTGAGTCCAGGAGTTCGAGCCCAGCAGTTCAAGACCAGCCTGGGAACAAGATGAAACCTTGTCTTTACAAAAAAATACAAAAAAAAAAATTAGCTGGGTGTTGTGGTGAGCACCTGTCCCAGCTACTCGGGAGGCAGAGGTTATAGTGAGCCGAGATCGCGCCACTGCGCTCCAGCCTGGGTGACAGAGTGAGACACTGTCTCAAACAAAAAATACCAGATTGACTTTTGATTATCTTTCCTTATGGAATATTAGAAAAACAGTGTCATAAAAGATGGAAAGGCAAGAACTAGAGAGAAAGCAGATTCCATTTCAGATGAAGGGAGATCTGGGCTAAGCCTTCAACTTCAGAGAGCCTGGGGTGGATGAAGAGGAGCAAGCACTTGGGACAGTTCGGGTTTTCCAGCTGAAATATGTTACCCTTCTATACTATATGAGGTTATTTAAGATATCTTTGATACCTCATTTACTCTGAATTTTTCGTGAATGAAATGCTTTTTTAAAATGTTTTAAGTTAACCACTTTAATGTCAAATCTTTGTTTTAACCTTCTTTCATAAAATGTATTATATGATGTGTTATCTACTTCTCTGTTTTAGCAGAGAATATACCAACCCTAAGTTTAACTGTTTGACAGGTGTCATTTTTACCAACATTTCTTGCTACACCCTTCTAGTGTATTCCCTAGCTCCCTTGTTTCTCGCAGGATTTGATTTAGCATGTGAAAACAGATACTTTACAAAAGGATAATTTAGATGAATGAATTAGGACTGAAAAAGGCTGAGAGAGGAAAATAAAGCCCTGGGTAAGATATTCTTATCTTGGCTCATATCGTGTGGTGTTCTGCTAGAGGTTGGTCACCACGCAGGAAAAGCATAGTGAGTTACATAATTCACAGTGTCTAAAAGATAAAAAGCAATTGTTCAAGAGAACCAGATATTTCTGGTTCTGAGGCCTGAGATTGTTTTCTTCCATGAGCCCTCATGGCAAAAGTACTATGTAATGAAAATGTTTTATTACCTGACACAGTGATGCCTTGAGGAGCTTTGTGATGACTATTTGGTGTTTTATCCAGCACCAAATGGTCCAAGAATAGTACTTATTTCTGTTGATACATAGGTGGGTGAATATAAGAAAAAGTGTGTTTATCTGCAACATGGGTACATGTATCTATATATGTGACAAGGTAAAGATTTTCTACAACATTTTTCAAATGAATCTGTTTTGACACTTTTTTTTTTTTTTTTTGAAATGGAGTCTTGCTCTGTCACCCAGGCTGGAGTGCAGTGGCGCAGTCTCAGCTCACTGCAACCTCTGCATCCCGGGTTCAAGTGATTCTCCTGCCTCAGCCTCCCAAGCAGCTAGGATTACAGGTGTGTGCTACCACACCCAGCTAACTTTTGTATTTTTAGTGGAGACGGGGTTTCACGTTGTTGGCCAGGCTGGTCTCGAACTCCTGACCTCAAGCGATCCACCCGCCTCGGCTTTCCAAAGTGCTGGGATTACAGGTGTGAGCCGCCACTCCCGGCCTTGTTTTGTCACTTCGAGCCTTACTTCTTTGACACAAACTTTTTGGATTGTATGATAGAGTACAATTGAAACTGCTAATACCATAATGTCAAGTCTATGCGTAAGCTTAAGTCATATATGATTTGTTTTATGGGCCACGTAGGCAGTTGTCTACACCCCACCCCCAACCAGATACACAGATAGAACACAGAAATATACTTCCATTGTTCTTGTAAACCTTCACTGATTTATTAAACTCTGTAGTTTAATGAATTTGAGATTTGTCTATTTTAATAGGTTTTATAAAAAGACATTTAAAAATCTTTTCAAATACTACCAGAAGGTTTAGGACTGTTATTTTTCTGTTAGTACGGAGACTATCAGATTTTCTTCCTCTAAACACCTAGAGAAGCTAGTGGAAGTTTTGAAAAGAAAGTGAAGCTAGAGGAAGGAATAGTAATTTTGGAAAATAGGGCACTACTTCAAGGCTTGAGGCATCCAGAAGGTGTTAATAAGATCATCCTGTGTCTGGAAGATAAAAGACAAAGATTCCAATGGAAAAAAGGTGACGAAAACTACTGCTCTTCTGCAGTGTTAATTAATCTGACTTTTTTGAGTTAGTGTTTCAGTTATATGTGCTTGAGCCTCCTTATAGCTATGTTCAGTGAGTTTTTAGGGACATTTTGTTATTAGTTGGACTTGAATGATGAATAAGTAAGACATTGCTGTAATTATGTAAATTTCTATTCGAATACTCTATTAAATCTTAATCTTAAAATACTTTTCACGACTAAATTTTACTTATTTACTTTTTACTTTGAATAGAGTGGCAGACGAAATGTTGATTTGGATTTGGCAGCATCTCAAAGAAAGAGAGGTAAGTATAAGTATTAAGAACATAGTAAACATCTTAATGAGACCCTGTCTCAAAAAAAAAAAAAAAAGAACATAGTAAATATCTTAAATCAAGTAGCTGTTTTTATATCTGATGTATTTGGATCTGATTGTCTTTGAAATGTAATTGCAAAAAATTCAGAATCATTTTATCAGAAGAGTTAAAAGGAAGACTATTTTCATTCAAATACACACCCTTTAAAAATCTGGGAATGTTTAGGAGTTAGTGATCAGTTATTCTCTCATTTGTCCTGTATTTTGACTTTTTAAAAGTCCTATAGAATTCTAAAAACAGTACATTCCATTATGGTGGAAAGGGGTTGTTTACATAATTTTCCATGTTTTAGCTCACAGAGTTGCTATAGTTTAAATGGTGTTACAGGGAGAACTTCTTACCCCATATACATGCATACACACTTTGAAATGGAAAGTTTCTTTTTTTTTTTCCCTCTTGGCCTATTAAGATAAAGCATGTAAGAGATGCTTTATCTCTTACATGAAGAGAAACTCTATCTCTTACATAAAAAACTGAAAAAAAAATTTCATGAGGAACAACTTAGAGTGTCATTGAGAGTTAAGGTCTTTTGTTAATGAATAATATAATTAACTCATGGTTATGTGTACAAATTGAGGAAAAACAAGCAGTTTTAGATAATATAAATCCAAGGATAACTAAAAATTCTCTTAAGTATTTTTCTCTATTAACTGGTACTGCTTTTTTGTTTTTTGTTTTTGGAGACAGGATCTTGCTCTGTTGTCCAGGCTGGAGTGTAGTGACACCATCATAGCTCACTGCAGCCTTGGCCTCCTGGGCTCAAGGGATCATCCTTCCCCAGCCTCCAGAGTAGCTGGGACTACAGTTGTGCACCACCGTGCTCAGCTAGTTTATTATTTTTGTAGAGATAAGGTCTCCCTGTTTGCCCAGGCTGATCTCGAACTCCTGGGCTCAAGCAGTCCTCCCACCTTGGCCTCCCAAGGTGCTGGGATTATTGTGTGCTTGAGCCACCATGCCTGCCCTAACTGGTACTTTTGTTTAAAACCATTTATTAAGTGGTTGTGAAAATGTAAAGTGTTAAAAATTGCCACTAGTGACAGTTTTCTGAAAGCCTGTGAAAAATTTTTTTTTCATGATATTAAATCTTTTGTGTTTCAGAATGAAACCCTTCTTTTAATAGCTTACTTGACAGAATGTTAGGTTTCTCGTCCATAGAAGAAAAACTGAGAGATGAAAAGAAATGCACACATAATTTTTTCATTTTCATGTATATAGCCCAAAAGAATAAATGTTGTTACTTAAAATTTGGCAGTATTTAATCATTTAATTACAGTTAGAATAGAAAGAATGGGCCAGGTGTGGTGGCTCACACTTGTAATCCCAGCACTTTGGAAGGCTAGTCTGGGCAACATAGTGAGACTCCTGTCTCTACCAAAAAGAAAAAAAAAAGCTAGGCATTGATGCATGCACCTGTATTTCTAGCTACTCAGGAGGCTGAGGTGGGAAAATCACAGGAGCCCAGGAATTTGAGTTGCAGGGTACTGTGATCATGCCACTGCACTCCAGCCTATGTGACAACAGTGACACCCTGTCTCAAAAAAAAGAATACAGAGAACGATTTCTCTGAAATATTAGGAATAATAAAGCCAGAGCTTGCTTTTTGAAAAATCTTTTGAGGCCATAGCATACCAAAGCTGCTGAGTTTCTTTTAAAAAAAAAAATTACAGAGTATTTGTAATACCAAAAAAATGAAGTGTTTAGTATAATGTGCAATATGCATTTTATTATTTGGTAATTCTTTGAAAATTGGTAGTTCTGTTGACTTAAGAATTAAATTTTTGGAACAGATTTACTTTCCTAATTTTGTTTAGCTCAGGTGAATATAGTTGCTAAAAGTTGTATGTTATATTAATAAATGTCTATCATTTGGTGCTAGAGAGAAAATGGCTCCAGACTTACAGAGTAGCGTAAGAGATCCAATTTATAGTTTATACTGTATTACTTAAGTTTATATTTATAAGTAATAGTTCATTGGTTAAAATTGTTTTTTTCTCTCAAATCTCTATCATGTTTATGGAACTGTAATTTGAGATTCAGTCTCTTCTTAACCAGGTCAGCGTGTGGCAAAATAATGTCTTTGGAATAAAAGTAGAATCTTCATCTTTGAACTAAGAAAAAACTGATTTGGATGTGAATTACTTAGGCATGGATATAACATATTTAGGAGATTATATTTTCAAAGAGATTTTACAAAAATATTGTGTAGTTAGTGACTGCCCTTTGACACAGTGGGTTTTTTTTGTTTGTTTGTTTTGCTTTTAAGTGATAGTAAAATAAATGACTCTGTTTTTTTTTTTTTCTTTTCTATCAATATGGACCAGATGCCTTAAGCCATAATATCTTCAGTTAGGCAGTTGAACCTGCCAAGTCTGAGAACTGTTTGGGAGCCATTCAAACTGTTGAGTGTTCTGATTCTGACTTGAGCCATGAAGGACAAAAAAATGTCCAGCCAAGTGAGAATTCTGTTTTTTTTCCTTTCCTTTTTTTTTTTTGAGACAGTGTCTTGCTCTGTCACCCAGGCTGGAGTACAGTGGTGCGATCACAGGTCACTGCAGGCTCAACCTCCCCGGGCTCAAGTGACCCTCCCATCTCAGCCTTTCAAGTAGCTGGGAGGGACTACAGGCATATGCCACTATGCCTGGCTAATTTTATTTATTTATTTATTTATTTATTTTATTTTTTTATTTTGTAGAAACGGGGTTTCGTCATGTTGCTCAGGCTGGTCTTGAACTGGGCTCAAGCAATCCGCCCACCTTGGCCTCCCAAAGTGCTGGAAGTACAGAAATGAGCCACCGTGCCTGGCCAAGAATTCTGTGTGCTTGTTTACCCCTTCCAATATTTTGAGGAGAAAATGTAAAATTTTTTCCCTCGTAACAGCATTTGCAGTTTCTAGTCTCAGTGGTCTTGAATTACTAAAAGTCTGATGAGAGGAAGAGGAGAGAGATAATGATGTTGATTATATCCTGTTTACTGAAGTTAAATGGATGTGTAAATGACAATGGGGTTGTACACATTTTCAACTGCTCTTTCCATGCCTGCAAAGGCTCCTCCTTGAGAGGGCCCATTACCTGTAATCTCAGTATTTGACAATGGGGATACTAAGATTCACACTGTTGAACCACGATTGCGCCTTTTTCTCCCCTCACTTGAGTTAATGTTTCACAATTGGTCTAAGCCCTTGGTCTAAGAAAGTGAATATGTAGGAAGGGGCAGAGAAATGTGGGCAGATGCATTTAGTTCAGCCACCGTGCTCAGCTATTTAGAGGCACCAAAGCTAAATGTACTTTTTTTTTTTTTTTTTGAAACAGTCTCACTCTGTAGCCTAGGCTGGAGTGCAGTGGCGTCATCTTGGCTTACTGCAGTCTCCTCCTCCTGGGTTCCCATTCAAGCAATTCTCCTGCCTCAGCCTTCCGAGTAGCTGGGATTACAGGCACACGCCACTATGCCCAGCTAAGTTTTGTATTTTTAGTAGAGATGAGGTTTCACTATGTTGGCCAGGCTGGTCTTGAACTCCTGGTTCAACTGGTCTTGATCCCCCCGCCTTGGTCTCCCGAAGTGCTAGGATTACAGGTGTGAGCCACTGTGCCCGGCCAGCTAAATTTACTTCTAAAAGAGGTAGATGAAACATTTCTTCTGCTTAGCACCTCAGGCAATATGAAATTCGTATTTAGTAAACATTTATAAACTACTTACTATATGGGCATTATTCTAAGCCCTTCACAAATATTATAATAACTCATTTAATTTTCATAACAGCCTGATAAAATTCTTGATGAAACCTGTAAAAATATGTTAGTAATTTGGTACTTTGATAAATCTTAAAAGATTTGCTGTGGTTGTACAAAACTAAGCTGATTGTTCACAGAAAGACAGTACCTTTTTGCAGATACTTGATTTGAGTTTTCATATTTAAGCTGAAGATGATACAGTGAAAAGTTGTGGGGTATCAAAGCAGCAACTTAAGAAGCAACATCAGAAATCTTATTAGTTAAAATACTGTGTGGTTTGATTTTCACCCCTAGGTCTTTAAATATTTTGTTAGGGTTTTATTGCTAAAATAATACTGGAAACATTTATCAGCATGTGTGTTTCATGGTATAACATGTATGCGCGAAATGCTGTTTTGTCTGTGCATTTCAAATTAGATGATATAAAGAAAATTAAATGTAAATGTTTCTCTCCTGTATCAAATTTCTCCTTTTGTTTTCTGATTCTTGTGTGGTAGTGTATTTACTCCTTTTTGGCCAGTTGAGCCCCAGAAAAAAGAAGAGCTTCAAGCAAGTACATGATGGCATGTTTAATTTTTTTCCCCTTTTAGCTTGCCTACATATTTTATGGTTTATAAAGTATGTATTGCAGCTCTGCCATGTTCATTTTGAAAATTCCATTTAAAAACCAAACTTGTAAGGACAAGTAAACAATCTCAAAAATTTTTTGTTGGATTTTGCATTTTCTTTATATAATAGGTGATTCTGAAATAATACCAAGATTTGGGCTTAGTCTTAATTGTTATGTAGAAGCTTTTAATACCCCTTTCAGATATAATATTTTCTATATTCAGATAGTACAGAGCAAACCAAAGTTATCAGATTATTATACTTTAAAAAAAATTTAAGTTCTTTCATCTCCCATTTCCAAATTATAAGTTTTTGTGTTTCAAGTATTTTTCATGTCAAACTAAATATTTTGTTGGAAATTATTTATCCTGATGCTTGTGTATAGTGTGTTTCCTGTTCTTAATATTTTATTTATACTAAGTTACATTTGGGTTAATTTCATCTGTTAGGGCTCAGCATACTACAGCTGGGAGGCCAAGACTGGCCTAGCACCTATTTTTGTTTATCACGTTTTATTGGAACACAGCCACACTCATTTGTTTAAGTGGTTGCTTTCATACTACAACAGCAGAGTTGTGTAGTTGTGACAGAGACCTTATGGTCTGCAAAGCCTAAAATACTTACTATCTGGCCCTTTACAGGAAAAGTTTGCGGACCCCTGCTTTAAATTGCAGAGGATTTAATTTTGGGCTTCGTCAGCCATTCCATAGAATATTTTGGTTTATATGAAGACAGTTCAGTATTGGTAGATTCATGAGTGAACCTTTATATAGGAAGGCAATTGAAATTTCCTTCAGTGATTTGTGAGTTGGTTAATAATGAATATGTAAGACTACCTCCCATAAAATTAAGGAATTAATGTCATTATTTGACAAACCAATTTTTTTGTGCCTCTGTTTCCTCAATTGTGAAAATTGGACTAAATAATCTTTAAGGTCTCTTTTTCTTCTGCAGTTCTAATACTAGTTCCTTGCACATTTTGTATTCATTTTGAAAAGTAATTTATAAGTATTAGTAACTAGAAGAACCTTTTATTCTGAAATTTTATTATTAAAAATAAAAAACACCCCCCAGAAAACAAGTTCAATGTGAGGAGTCAGAAGCTGTCATTTGTAAGTGAAGGCTAAATACAGATTCTGAATTTGAGGTGCTTTAAGGAAATGAAAAAAGAATGTATGTATTTTGTGCATTAGCCTCTGCTTTATTCTTTAAATATTTTCAACGTAATGCATTATGCATCTGTGATATTATTCTTTGGATTTTCAGTCTTTTCTGTGTTACATGAAAGAATACTCAGCTCTACAATTTGGGGAAATTGTTTGCTAGGTTGTTATTTTTCATGTTCAGCAAGACTGAAAATGAAGGTTTTTTTCTTTGGAGGCAGAGTCTCACCCTGTCACCCAGACGGAAGTGCAGTGGTGAAAATTAAGGCTTTTTTAATCTTAATAATTCTTACTAAAACACAGAAGGCAGATAAACCATATATTCTTTGCCATTCTACATTATTTTACTAGGATAAATATAAATTATTTGATAGTTACTTTATAATATTAGCTCCCTGTTATGAATTTTGAAGTCCTAGGGTTTGACACCAGTGTAGTAATTCAAAAATAAGATTATACATTGAATATTGTGTTAGTTTGTTTTCTCTGTGGGCATTAGTGTTTAAGTAGTTACCTTCCCAAACTTTTCTATCTAGTTATATAACTGATATAATTTGTATCATGCATATTTAATTGGGTGCCTTAAGGTGCTTTCTTAATTGAGAAATTTAGTATATTCACATAATAGGATATTATACAGCAATCAAATAAATGAACCATGGTTACACATAGTAATATGGATGAATGTTAACAATATTATACTGAATGAAAAGAGTATGTCCAAAAAGTTGATATAAAATGATACTCTTTTAAAAGTCAGTGACAACTAAAACCATTATTCATCTCAGGAATACATTAAAACAATAAAAACAAGGAAATAACAAACCCAGGCTTTAGGATAATAAAACTTTAGGTAGCAAGAGATGGGCTGGAGGAGGAGTAAATAGATAGAAGTTACTGTTAGTTTTCTAGTTCTTGTGTTCACAGATATTTATTATAAATATGTGATTTCAAAATTGGGCCATGCATGGACCAATGATGAGAGGATGTCATGAACAAAAGGATTGTAGTTAATCAAATTCATGTACCTGAGATCAGTTAAATTATAAAGATTTGTAAGAATTGGACATTTATATATTTATTTAAAGCTAATATTGACATATGACTTGGACAGTTGCCCTTGTATTCAAACATGTTAACATTTTGCTGTCTAATGTAAATATTTTAGCTTAAAAAATACCCACTGGCAAGTCTAATGGTATTATATTTAGCAACTATTTTGATGCCACTTGATAATTTTATATAGGTATCATTTTACAGTAAATCTCATATATTCTTGTCTGTGAAACTTTGCTTCCTCTATATAGGAGTTTCACAACCTGCAGTAAATATGCACATGACACAGTCAGTGAGAATGTTCCTTATATTAATGAAACCCAAAGGGTGATGTTTGTGTCTCCTTTTTGTGTAAGTTTACTTGCCCTTCTATATTCATTTTTTGGTAATGTTTCATTGCAGATATGTAGAGACTTTGTTCAGTCTTAACTTGCTCTTTGTAATAATAGTGTTGAATTAGATGAAATCTTTCTGTTTTGAGTAGGTCTTACCAGCAGTGTCTTAAGTGCCTAGTTCCTTTTTGTTCATAAATGATCTGGTTTAATACTGCAGAGCATTTTAAGCTAAGCATTTTGAGAACAGCTTCTGCCTTTCTTTTTCTTGTGGCAGCGTGTTGCTAAAGCGCTTACAGAGACACTGGTACATCAAACAGGGCTTTCCCTTTATTTTCTTACATTGCTGTAATTTTTGTTTGTTTGTTGTTTTTACCAAAGCATTTTGCTCAGAATCACTTAATGCATGCGTGTATTCAAACATGAGTATCCATTTTTCACCAGTTGGTTATGGTAGCAGCACTCAGCCTTATCTAGTTTCAGAATGTATGCTCCACTTGATTGCTGTTGATATATGTTTATTCTGTTTGTATATAGGTCCTATGCACAGTCAGTTGGAATCCCTGAGTGACTCTTGGGCTCGCCTGAAACATAGCAGAGACTGGTTATGCAACTCCTCCTATTCCTTTGAGTCTGATTTTGATCTTACCAAGTCTTTGGGAGTTCACACTTTGATTGAAAATGTTGTAAGCTTTGTGAGTGGAGATGTGGGGAATGCCCCAGGTTTTAAAGAGCCAGAGGAAAGTATGTCTACAAGTCCCCAGGCCTCCATCATTGCAATGGAACAGCAGCAGTTAAGGGCAGAAGTAAGTCTTTGATATTTACTCCTTATGAGAGCTCTGGAAGCTTAAACTGAACCATTGAATGTATAGTTCTAGGGAAAACCTTTCCTTTTCTTCTATTTCTTGCCTTCACCTTTCCTGTACCTGAGCTTCTAAACATAACTTTCTTAACTAGAACAGCACATTATTTTGTTTGAACTAGACAAAAGTGCGTTTTAAAATTGTCATCTCTCAGAACAGTATACTCAGAAGTCTTCACATGTCTCCTAGAAACTAGGGTGAGACTGGTTGATGACAATAGGTCATCAGAGCCATTTTTTTTTCTTTTTTTTGGAGATGGAGTTTAGCTCTTGTTGCCCAGGCTGTAGTGCAATGGCGAGATCTTGGCTAACTGGAACCTCTGCCTCCCGGGTTCAAGCGATTCTCTTACCTCAGCCTCCCGAGTAGCAGAGATTATAGGTGTGTGCTACCATGCTTGGCTAAATTTTTTGTATTATTAGTAGAGATGAAGTTTCACCACGATGACCAGGCTGGTCTCGATCTCCTGACCTCAGGTGATCCACTTGCCTCGGCCTCCCAAAGTACTGAGATTACAGGCCTCCTGAGCCACCGCTCCTGGCCCTGAGCCTTCATTTTTGACCCATTTGTCTCAGTTTAAATTAGACACCTGCTTTAGATTAGAACCTCACAGAAATAATTGCTGCAATCAAGTCCCACTAATGAATGCTAAAATGAGTAAGCAAAACTTGAAAGAGACATGAGATGTTTGCATAGCCTTAAAGTTTCTCCCCCCAAATATTTATTAATTATTGTGGTTTTAACATGTCCACAATTCTTTCATAGTTCTCCCTACGGGAAGTGGAGATAATTCTTCGCTCCTTGAGGGTGGGCTGGACTTAGTGGCTTGCTTCTAACAAATAGGCTATGGGAAGGAGATAAAATTGTAACTTTACATTGCAGAAACCTGGCAGGTATCGCCTTAACTAAATGATTAAGATTGGCTGGGCATGATGGCTCACGCCTGTAATCCCAGCACTTTGGGAGGCTGAGGTGGGTGGATCACCTGAGGTCAGGAGTTTGAGACCAGCCTGGTCAACATAGTGAAACCCTGTCTCTGCTAAAAATACAAAAATTAGCTGGGTGTGGTGGCAGACACCTGTAATCCCAGCTACTTGGGAGGCTGAGGTGGGAGAATCACTTGAACCCAGGAGGCAGAGGTTGCTGTGAGCCGAGATCGTGCCACTGCACTCCAGCCTGGACAACAAGAGTGAAACTCCATCTCAAAAAAATAAAAAAAATAAAGATTAGCATCACCAGTATTGGTGATGTGTGCATGTTGAAATCGTGTACCCTTGATATAGTATGATGAGAACACTTTATGTGGTATTCTTCCCCCAAATCCATAATTCCTGTGTAATCATGAGAAAAAAAATCAGACAACCCAAAATTTAGGGACATCTACAAAATACCTGAACAGCTCTTCCAGAGTGTCAAGGTCGTGAAAAATAAGGAAAGACAGAATCTGTCACAGGGTAGGAGAGACTGAAAAGTCATGGCAACTAAATGCAATGCAGTATATAGGATTAGATCCTGGAACAGGAAATGAACATTATGGAAAAACTAAAATCCAAACAAAGTATTTTAACTAATACTGTTTTACTTTAGGTTTAGTTAATAGTATTATACCAATGTTAATGTCTTAGTTTTCATAAATGTACAATGGTTATGCAAGATGTTAACATTAGGGGAAGCTAAAGGAAGAGTATACAAGAACTCTCTGTACCATCTTTACAACTTTTCCGTATATTTAAAATTATTTCAAAATAATGTTTTAGAAGAAGAAGGATAAGCTGATCAGCTACAGTGATGGGGAGTGTCTTCCTAGGGAAAATAGGGGCAGAAGTTCAAGAAAACCACAGATAAATAGTTCAGAAGTATTTCTCATTCCTAGACTGAAGAGTATTCATTCTATGTAAACTTAATTAAGAAAGCAATAGCAGTTCTACCTTATAGTTTTGAAACCTTCACGTACATCTCCTTATGAGCTTCACAGTAGCTGTGTGAATAGATTAGATAAGGTATTATTAGTCTTATTTTATATATGAGGAAACAAATTCAGTAAGTTAAGAGACTTTCCCAAGGCCACACAGTAAGATAAAAGAGTCTGTCCTTGAAACTATGTCTCCTACATCCAAAGCTACTACTTTTCCTATTGTACTCTAACCTTTTTTATTCTGAAGTATGTTTATAGAATTTTTAGAAATATCTTCATAAAAAGTGATAATAAAATAAATGTTTATCGTAGAATAGATTCATATGAAATGTCAGAATTTTCTAAGTGTTAAAAATACTGTCTTTGGCATCCAGAGTTTCTTTGTGTCTGAGTTCAATGAAGAACTCTAAAATATGTTTTTTTCCTCAAGCTTCGTTTAGAGGCACTTCATCAGATCCTCGTTCTATTGTCTGGGATGGAAGAAAAAGGTAGCATCTCACTGGCAGGAAGCAGGTTGAGTTCAGGCTTCCAGTCATCCACACTACTCACGTCTGTGAGGCTGCAGTTCCTAGCAGGGTGTTTTGGTTTAGGCACTGTTGGACACACAGGATCCAAGGGAGAGAGTGGCCGATTGCATCACTATCAGGTAGGTGACACCTTGCAGTATATACAGATTTTAACTGTCATTTTACAAAGCCACTTTAATAATGTGAAGCTTTTTGGTATTTATAATTCAGTTTAAAAATACAAAGACTTTAAATTTTTTAAGATAGCTCATTGGTTTCATTTCCTAAATATTGTGGTTGAGATTAGGTGAGCCATGGTACTATTGTACTATTGTAGATTATTTGCTGGCTCAGTTTTATTATCCAGTTTGGATGGGAATGGATCCAAATTAGGATAGGGATTGGAGTTTGGGAGGATGGGTTTCAAGAGCTTACATTTTAGATTTGATCATTTACCTAGTTTGTGTGATTCCTTTGATAACTTAGGGGAAAAAAAGTGTTAATATGTCTTTCATATTTAGGCAGGAAAAACTGCTTTGTGAGGAAATAGAAAGATTATACAGACTCGGCTGGGTGCAGTGGCTCACACCTGTAATCCTAGCACTTTGGGAGGCTGAAGTGGTCGGATCACCTGAGGTCAGGAGTTCAGCCTGGCCAACATGGCGAAACCTCGTCTCTACTAAAAATGCAAAGAATTAGCTGGGCGTGGTGGCAGGTGCCTATAATCTGAGCTACGCAGGAGGCTGAGGCAGGGAGAATTGCTTGAACCCGCGAGGTGGAGGTTGCAGTGAGCCGAGATCGCGTCACTACACTCCAGCCTGGGCAACAGAGCGAGACTCCATCTCAAAAAAAAAAAAAAAAAAGATTATGCAGACTCAAGAATTATCAAGCATTTAAAATTAAATTTGGAGGCTGGGCATGGTGGCTCACACCTGTAATCCCAACCCTTTGGGAGGCTGAGGCTGTTGGATTGCTTGAGCTCAGGAGTTTAAGACCAGCCTGGACAATATGGCTAACCCCTGTCTCTACAGAAAATACAAAAAATTAGCCGAGTGTGGTGGTATGTGCCTGTAGTCCCAGCTACTTGGGAGGCTGAGATGGGAGGATTGCTTGAGCCTGGGAGGTGGAAGTTGCAGTGAGCCAGGATTGCACCACTGCACCCCAGCATGGGTGATACAGTGAGACCCTGCCTCAAAAAAGAAAAAAAATTATTATATACTTTTATATAGTGAAATATAGTAAATAATTAAAAACCATCATAAGGCTCTAGCATAGACTAGAAATAAAATGTTATTACTTCTTTTTGCAAGCAGGTATTATTGTTGCTAATAGAAAAAGTAAATCTTTATGTGTAATTCAGGATGGGATCAGAGCAGCTAAAAGAAATATTCAGATTGAAATCCAGGTAGCTGTGCATAAAATTTATCAACAGTTGTCTGCTACCCTGGAAAGAGCCCTGCAAGCAAACAAGCATCACATTGGTAAGTAAACTGTCCCTGCAAATACGCAGTGTAGGTTACATTTTACCCTGAGGTTATGGTACTAGTTACGTTCTATGTTTTGTGTTTAACGTTAGTAGATAAACCTATAGGTAAAGAATAAATAATTAAAAATAGTGTTTCATGTTATTATTAATATTTTAGAAAATGATTCATTTTAATATTTTGTTTACTGAAAGGAAGATTCTTAACTATCTCTTTGTCTTTTAGAAGCCCAGCAACGTCTCCTTCTGGTTACGGTTTTTGCCCTAAGTGTTCATTATCAACCAGTAGATGTTTCTTTGGCAATTTCCACTGGTCTGCTAAACGTATTGTCACAGTTGTGTGGCACAGACACCATGCTGGGACAGCCCCTGCAGTTGTTGCCAAAGACGGGTGTTTCCCAGCTTAGCACAGCTTTGAAAGTGGCCAGTACAAGGCTGCTCCAGATTCTAGCCATCACTACTGGGTAAGTATGGTAGATGTCTTTGTAGAACTGTATGAGGCCTGGTCTTCCTTCATTTTAGAATCCCCCCTTTCCCTCTATTCTGCTTTATGTATTTAAGCACTATGTTTGCCCTTCTGTGTTTTTGCCGCTTATTTTTTTCTTTTATTTCACATAGGACCTATGCCGATAAACTGAGTCCCAAAGTAGTTCAATCCTTGTTGGATCTACTCTGTAGTCAGTTGAAAAATTTATTGTCCCAAACTGGTGTACTTCATATGGCCTCTTTTGGAGAAGGGGAGCAAGAAGAGGGTGAAGAAGAAGAAAAAAAAGTTGACTCCAGTGGAGAAACTGAGAAGAAAGATTTCAGAGGTAATGTAAGCCTCTTTCTCTGTCTTTACTTACAAGCATTTATTAAATCCCCATTGTGTGCATATGATTAGAATGTAGAGTTACTCTTCCTTATGAACTATGACGGGATTTTTATTTGTTTATTTACAAATCCCTTTTCTCTTCACATATATATGGTTTAGATGAGCTTCTGACCAAACATCCTCTCCTTAGAGTCTCTTACCCCTGATGTTGTGACCATACTGCCCATTCTCTAGGTTCAACCTTTCCTTGGCTGTCTGGGCTCTGAGACCTAGATTTTAGATGACTGATTTTCCCCAGGTTGTATTTTGCCTAGGGGGAAACTCAGATATTTTCTTATCATTTGTTCCTGACAAGCCATCTCTAACCTTGATCCTGACAAGCCATCTCTAACCTAAGTCCTGACCTAAATTTTCCCCCAGGCCAGGCGCACTGGCTCATACCTGTAATCCCAACATTTTGGGAGGCCGAGGTGGGTGGATTGCTTGAGCCCAGGAGTTCAAGGTCAGTCTGGGCAACATGGTGGAACCCCATCTCTACTAAAAAAAAAAAAATTAGCCTGGCATGGTGACCCATGCCTGTAGTGCCAGCTACTCGGGAGGCCAAAGCACGAGAATCGCTTGAACCCAGAAGGTGGAGGTTGCAGTGAGCTGATATCACACCACTGCACTTTAGCCTGGATGACAGAGCGGGACCCTGTCTCAAAAAAAAAAAAAAAAAAAAAAATTCCCCCAGCACCAAGGATTTTGATATCTGTTTGTTTTCTGTTTTTTTGTTTTTTGTTTTTTGTTTTTTTGAGACAGTCTCACCCTGTCACCCAGGCTGGAGTGCAGTGCCATGATCTGGGCTCACTGCAGCCTCTGCCTGCCAGATTCAAGCGGTTGTCCTGCCTCAGCCACCCGAGTAGCTGGGGCTGCAAGCATGTGCCACCACACCCAGCTAATTTTTGTATTTTTATTAGAGATAGGGTTTTGCTATGTTGGCCAGGCTGGTCTTGAACTCCTGATCTCAAGTGATCCGCCGGCCTCAACCTCCCAAAGTGCTGGGATTACAGTTGTGAGCCATTGCGCCTGGCCTGATAGTTGGGAACTGGATTATAATTAGGAGAAGCTCGACTTCTTCCTAGGCTGTTCTGTTCTCTAGTCACCAATAATTCTTTATTTTACTTAGTCATCATAATCATAGCATATTCATTTTCATTCTACAGAGATGTAAAAGATGTTTCACGTTTAGGCTTTATTTTCTGACCTTTCTCCATTCTATTCTTTAAGTTTTCAGAATTCAGTAGCTGACAATCTAAGATTTTGAGTTAGATTTGTGCTTACGTGTGGTTTCCATGTAAATTATGTGATATAAGACTATTTCTTGTTGGCTCTTGGTTGTAACTTAAACTTGTCTCTTCACTGTAGCTGCTCTTAGGAAACAACACGCAGCCGAACTCCATCTAGGGGATTTTTTAGTTTTTCTTCGCAGAGTTGTATCTTCAAAAGCGATTCAGTCAAAAATGGCTTCCCCAAAGTGGACAGAAGTGCTTCTAAATATAGCGTCTCAGAAATGTTCTTCAGGTATATGTCCTTTGCCTTTGTCTTAGAGTATTTGTAGATATTACTTGTATTTTATTAAGATAATGCCAGACTTTAGCAACACTCTATGAGTAACCTTGCTTTGAAGACTTTTCTTTCTTATTTTCTGTGTACCTATTTGATCAAAAGAAAACTCTAATTTCAGAAGTAAAAATTGGTAGAAAATAAATAATGTAGCTCTGGAGAAGATCATGGAATTTATCTAGAGAACTTCATCCTCTTTGTTCAGATTATAAAACTAAGAGTAAGGAGAGAACATCCTGTTTAATATGATATTTTAGCACAGATTCTGACCTTGCTTCTTGGATTATCAGGATGCAGATCTGAATTTGTACAGTCTCTCTTAACATGTTGTGGTTTCTGTTGCCTTGATTGTGACTTTTGATTGTTTGATATTTATCACAGTTCTATAGAATAAGCTTAATCCCTGGTCCTTACCCTAAAAGGTCTGCTTACATAGATTACAGTCAGTCCTTTCCTGTTCTCTTTTGCTAAAATTGTGGTAAAATGTACATAACATAAAATTTACCATTTTAATCATTTAAATGTACAATTTAGTGACATTAAGCTTACTCACAATATTATACAACAATCACTGGCATCCATTTCCAGAACTTTTCATAATCTCTAGTCTGTTTTAAGTATGCCAAAACATAATGTAAATCTTCTATGGCACATGGTATTTTGTATGTTTACATACTCAATATACTTTTTTTCTTAATTAGTATAACTTACAACTGCTCCTTTTTTTTTCCTTTAATTAAGGCTAATATTAAGTTTTAAGAAGATAAAGAAAAAACAGATATTCATTTATTTTCAACTGATCTTATTACAGTTATATGTATTTTTAATTACATATTTATGTATCAATATCCTATTTTCTACCTTGGATTACTTCATTTATTTATTTATTTTTTCTTATTTTGAGACAGAGGCTCTCTGTGTCACCCAGGCTGGAGTGCAGTGGTGTGATCTCAACTCACTGCAACCTCTCACTTCTGGGCTCAAGTGATCCTCCCGCCTCAGCCTCCCAAGTAGCTGGGATCGCAGGCATGCACCACCACTCCCAGCTAATTTTTGTATTTTTAGTAAAGGCAGGATTTCGCCATGTTGGCCAGGCTGGTCTTGAACTCCTGGCCTTAAGTGATCTGCCCGCTTCAGCCTCCCAAAGTGCTGAGATTACAGGCATAGGTCACCATGCCGAGCCCTTGGCTTATTTTAGAAAAGTACAGTCTCTTTACTGCCCGTTAACCCTAACAATCCCTGTGAGACAGTCAGTGCATGGACGGCGATAGGCAATGAGAGGGAATAATAAGCATGAGCTTTGGAGATTAACAGACCTGTTTAAAACTCTATCTCTATGAACTTGTGTGGCTTTGGTCAAGTTACATAACTTTTCTGAGCCTCATTTTTCTCAACAGTAAAATGGGGCTGTAGTTCAGTTTGTGAGGATTAATAGAATATATGTGTGTGAAAAGGGTAGCATAGCATAGTATCTGGCACAGATACTTTTTTACAATGCTTTTTCCATTATGTATACAGAAAAACTGAGACATAAACATGAATGTATTCCTACACATTCATGGGTACAGGATGGATCCAGAATTCTTGTGATAATAGTTTGAAATCAAGTTTGTTCCACCCATAAATGTTGAGCAGCCTCAGGAATTTTTTTCCCAGAAGCTCATTTTAACTTTGAATTTAAGTCACATTGATAATAAGAAAATGTCTTTTCCCCTCCAGGTATTCCTCTGGTTGGTAACTTAAGAACAAGGCTCCTTGCACTTCATGTCCTTGAAGCTGTGCTGCCAGCTTGTGAATCTGGTGTAGAAGATGATCAAATGGCCCAGGTTTTTATTTTTAAAGTTATTAGAAGAAGTTTTCCATATTTGCAAAATGATTCACCCAAATCTGTACTTAACAGTCTCTTCAGTTGTAAATGTGTCTTTTATTCAGTAGCATAATGTTTACTTTTAGGACTGCTTTCTTTGTTATTTCACCCCCAAGGAGAGAGCAAAAAATAAGTTATGGGGTGTGAGAAGTAGAGGGATAGAGAATACTCTGCAAGCTCAGAAGGAAAGAAAAATCTGGAATTTCTTACTAGGTTTGGACCTCTATAGGAGGAAATATGTGAGAGTGTTTGTCCTAACTAGAGGTCTAAATAGTAAGGCAAAATGGGACCCACTTTCTTATGAGTTAATATTTCTTTTTTTTTTTTGAGATGGAGTCTCGCTCTATTGCCCAGCCTGGAGTGGGTGCAGTGGCGCAATCTCAGCTCACTTCAGCCTCCACCTCCTGGGTTCAAGTGATTCTCCTGCCTCAGCCTCCAAGTAGCTGGGACTACAGGCACATGTTACCATGCCTGGCTAATTTTTGTATTTTTAGTAGAGATGGGATTTCACCATGTTGGCCTGGCTGGTCTCAAACTCCCAACCTCAGGCGATCCACCCGCCTCAGCCTCCCAAAGTGCTTGGGATTACAGGCGTGAGCCACTGTGCCTGGCTTCTAATGGGTTACTACTTCTAAGAAGTGATATTTAACTTATAACCACTAAAAGTAGCTGTTGAACACTGGTATAATCAAACTTCGCATGTGACTTAATATTACAGTTAACATGATACAGCTTTTCTAAAAATACTTAAAATACTTTTTACAAATTTTATCCTTTTTTCTTCAATAAAATAGATTGTTGAGCGCTTATTTTCCCTTCTATCCGATTGTATGTGGGAGACACCCATTGCTCAGGCCAAACATGCTATTCAGATAAAGGAAAAAGAACAAGAAATAAAACTACAGGTAATTGGTTTTTCCTAAAAGGTGTTTCTTAACAGCATAAGTGAATATTCTGTCACTTGTCTCTGAATGCCTGTTCCTCTAAGGCACCTTGTTCTATCATTTATTCCATCTCCTCTCTCAGCATTCTGTCTCCCTCTCCACTGATTCCCTCCCCTCAGCTTATAACCATGCTTAACTCATTTCTCCTCTCCTGAATCACATTTTTATCTGTGAAGCCTTCTCTGTCTTCTCCCTTGTCCTGCACTACTAAGCTTCTTAGAAGAGTAATCTGCATGTTTCAGTCACTTTGTTTCAGTCACTTTCTTCTTCTTATCTCTTCAACCCAACCATTTATCTTCTATCAAAATGCAAAATTAAACAACAAAGATAAGTGTTTGTTGCTAAATATAGTGTATCCTTTTTTTTTCCACTTCTTACTTTACTTCTGGAAACTCTAGCCTTCTGTTATTTTCAAAGCGCTTTCTCCTGGATCTCCTTATATTCTCTGCCAATCCTGATTCCTTTTGAAAGCAACTCTTTTTTGGTGCCACTTTTACCTTGCCTTCATCCCAAAATGTTGGTGTCCCACAGAGTTTGATCCTTAGCTTTTCCAGCAGTCTCATCCATATCCAAAGCAGGGGACCAATCAAAGCATGTTGATGCTTTGATTTATGGTTTTAAAAAATCACTCTGCAGTGTCTTCCAAACTTAAATGCTAGCCTGGGTATCTCCCCCTCAAACCCTTCCCCCCGCCCCTTTTTTTGTCCCATTTCTGATTGAAAGCACCACCATTCACCTAGTTTCCCAAACCCAAATTCCTGGGAATTTTAGATTATCCTAATGTCCCCATGCATGTAGTCACTAGCCTCCATTGATTTATAGCTTGTGAATTCATCTCTCCATTTAACTTAATTCCTATCTTGGTTTTCATGATTCCACTTTTCCTGGTTCTCCTTCTACTTTGATGGAATGAGCTGTTCTCATTTTCCTTTATAAGTTCTTCTTGTTTTATTCAATCTACGTGTTGGATTAATCCCCATTCCTCCTCAAAGACACCTTATTCAGACTCATATGCCCATTTCTTATTCAGACTCATTAATCCCCATTTCTTCTCAAAGAAATGTTATTCAGACTCATTTAAGACTTGATTCCCAAGTTTTAAATTCAAGTTCTGGCATTTCTCCTGAATTCTACACTTATATCCCCATCTTCTACTAGTCTTATCACTTAAATGTCTAATAGGCATCTCATACTCAGTATGTCAAAAATGGCGCCCTTAGTTTAATCACATTCTGTTTCTTCCCCCAGGCTTTCCCGGCCTCCTAGTGAGTTACTCAAGTGAAAAACCTAGCAGTCATCTTGATTCCTCACCCCCATTTCTCCATCCATACAATCTCTAGATTCTGTTGGCTTGTCTTTAAAATGTAACTTGAATTTGCCTACCTCCTCATCTCTTCTGTCATCACCCTATTCCAAGCCATTATCGTCTCTGGCCTGAACTATGCAGTAACCTCCTAACTGTTCTCTCTGCTTCCATTGTTATGCCCTAAAGTCCATTCTCTACACAGGGTCCAGAATGATCTTTTAAAATTGTAAATAAGAGCATGGTGGTCCCCTGCTTAAAATACTCCAATGGTTTCTCATCATTCTTGGGATAAAATCTAGGGTTCTTTGTCCTCTCCCCTTTGCTCACTGTAGTCTAAGCAACTTGCCTTCTTCTTCTTGTATTTCTTGAATACAATAATCCTGCTCATTCCTTAGGGCTTTAAACTGGCTATTACCTCTAGATGTTTCTTAGAAATTTCTTGTCATTCAGGTCTCAATTATCGCATCTTCAGAGAGTCCTTCCCTAATCAATCTAGAGAGTTGCCACACACTGTTTGTCATGTCACCTGCTTTAATTTCAACATATCACTTAATCTTTGTATGATCTTATTTATTTTTTTTTCTCTCTCTCTTCCAAAATAAGTTCTATGAGAGCAGAGACCTAATACCCTGCTGAATATGGAGGACCTGATAGGATACCTGGCAGAGAATAGATGCTTAATAAATGCACATTGAATGAATGAATTCAGGCCCTCACAATTTTTTTTTTTTTTTTTTTTTGAGACAGAGTGTTGCTCTGTCACCCAGGCTGGAGTGCAGTGGCACGATCTCGGCTCACTGCAACCTCTGCCTTCTGGGTTCAAGTGATTCTTCTGTCTCAGCCTCCTGAGTAGCTAGGATTACAGGTACCCACTACCACACTTGACTAATTTTTGTATTTTTAGTAGAGACAGGGTTTCACCTTATTGACCAGGCTGATCTCAAACTCCTGACCTTGTGCTCTTTCCGCTTTTGCCTCTCAAAGTGCTGGGATTACAGGCGTGAGCCACCACACTGGGCCCCCTTACTATTTCTTACCTGAACTTGCAGCTGATTAGTCAGTCTCTCTGCCTTCATCCTATATACCCTTGGTAAAATGATATTTATAAAGCACAGATGTGATCAGAGATCTCCTATATACATCATTCTGTATGGGCTTCCCTAATGTCAGTAGAGTAAAATTCAAACAAGGACACACAAGGTTTTCCATGATTTGATTTCTTCTTCTCTCTCTGGACTTGTTTTCAGCCAGTTTCGTCTTCCAGTCATTACATACTGCTTGTCTTTAAATCACTGAACTCTGTTGTACCTCTCTGCCTTGGAACATGCTGTACACACTGCCTCTTAAAATGCCTCTCTCCTTTGACCAGCTGCTTACTGCCTTCTCATCATTCAGGACTCAACTTAGAAGTCACCTCCTTTTGAACATTACCTTGTCCTTCTCAAGCATGGTTAGACACACTTTTATGTTTCTACTATACCTATTATGTAATTTTGGTTATTCTCCCACTGTAATACTAGCATTATGTATTTGTCTTGTGTCCACTAGTGACCTTAAGCTCTTTATGGGAAGGGACCATGCTCTATTTATCATTGTGTTCCTGTAGGCCTGCACAGTAACTGATTCATGGTAGATACATAATAAATATTTGTGGAATAAAACCAAGGAGCCTCAGAATGTATCTTACCTGAGATGTGGGTTACTCCAAAATACTGACCCAGCTTCTTTTCTGGTAGAAGCAGGGCGAGTTGGAAGAAGAAGATGAGAATCTTCCTATCCAAGAAGTATCCTTTGACCCAGAGAAAGCTCAGTGTTGCCTAGTGGAGAACGGACAGATTTTAACTCATGGCAGTGGAGGGAAAGGATATGGATTGGCATCTACAGGAGTAACTTCTGGGTGCTATCAGTGGAAGGTATGTAGAAAATCTAAGTAATTTTTAGCATTTTGTCTTTTAGTCCTTTTTTCCCCCAGGTTCTTATAATAAATGTGTAGAAAGACTGAAAAAAAAAAATCATGATATGTAAATGTTCTATTATTATGTAAGATAATATAAATGGAAACCAAGTGAAGGATATACAGGAACTCTGTGCTATTTTCGTAACCCTTATAATTCTAAAGTTATCTCAAAAATTTTTTTTTTGTTTTTTTTTTTGTTTGTTTGTTTTTTTGAGACGGAGTCTGGCTCTGTCACCCAGGCTGGAGTGCAGTGGCCGGATCTCAGCTCACTGCAAGCTCCGCCTCCCGGGTTTACGCCATTCTCCTGCCTCAGCCTCCCGAGTAGCTGAGACTACAGGCGCCCGCCACCTCGCCCGGCTAGTTTTTTGTATTCTTTAGTAGAGACGGTGTTTCACCATGTTAGCCAGGATGGTCTCGAGCTCCTGACCTCGTGATCCGCCCGTCTCGGCCTCCCAAAGTGCTGGGATTACAGGCCTGAGCCACCGCGCCCGGCCAAAAAATTTTTTTAATGGATGTTTAAAATCATGCTGTAGCCTTCCCATAAGGAGTCACACAGAACACATTTTCCTCTACCAATGAAAATGAAGCAACGTGTGTGATGTTTTTGTCTAGGAAAGCCCGTTAGAGATTCAGTGCCCACAGTTTTTATAGGGAACTGTTCATATTGGTACCCTCTGCCTGACATGTACTAAAATTTTAGATTCCCAGAAGGAAAGCTAGTATTTAGCATAAACCATATTGTTCGTACAATCTAGATACAATAAGCCAGCCTGTATCAGTTGGGTAAAATTTTTATCAGTATAGGGGACTGTTTACCAGTCAAGTTCCCCCATGCCAGCCAAGGGCCAACATTACAAGCAGGCATTTCTAAGGATAGTAGTCTCTGTTGTGTTAACTCCTCCTTTTGCACAGTCTACTCCTTTATCTCTTGGGCATGGTGTATATACAGTAAAACTATCAGTAGGACCCCATGCAGCAGGATAAGACAGACCAGTAATATTGACTTCGCTTATGCCTTTTAAGGGTCCTAGACTTAGCCAGTTACAACAGATCTCATTAACCAACAGGTCTATCTTAAAAAGCCATGTGGCTTCATTCTTAAGCTTTTGTCTTAACTTTTAAAATGTAGATTAGGCATCATTTTAGCACAGGACAACTCTGGCCAGTCCAGGACTGAGGTATTATCATGATAAGCTGCACACACAAGAAATATAATTCCTTAGGGCATATGTGTTGTCCTTGGAAACAAAGAGTTTATAATTATTAGGGCATCTCTAATCAGAACATATAATAGGCAGCACAGGTTAACATGACACCAATGTCACCTGCCCCCATAGGGCCTCCCACTCTGTGCTCCCAGTTCAGTCTGAATAATTAAGTTGAGTCTTGGTTTCAGAGGGACCGTCTGAAAGCAGTCAGTTTTAAAGGATTTTGTTTTCTGTGACATCATTCCTATCTCAAGAGTGTGGATGACATCTCGAGGTGTTCTGTGGAAATTGCGGGAACTGGAGCCACCCACTGTTGTCTTTTGACAGACTTGACAAATTTGATGGGAAGCTCAGCAGTCAGTTTGAATTTAAAGTGCTCACAGCAGCTTTTAAGACAAAATAGTTTTGTTTTCTTTTGTTTGTTTTTGTTGAGTTGGAGTCTCACTCTGTCGTCCAGGCTGGAGTGCAGTGGTGGTCTGATCTTGGCTCACTGCAACCTCCACCTCCCGGGTTCAAGCGATTCTCCTGCCTCAGCCTCCCAAGTAGCTGGGACTGCAGGCACCTGCCACCACGCCTGGCTAATTTTTTGTATTTTTAGTACAGACAGGGTTTTGCCATGTTGGCCAGGCTGATCTCAAACTCCTGACCTTGGCTTCCGAAAGTGCTGAGATTACAGGTGTGAGCCACCACACCTGGCCCAATAGATTTTTTTTCCCCCTAGAAGATAAGAGAACTTTTAGGAACAGTTCTGAAAAACAGATCATTAATGCCCTCCCTACTCCTCCATATTTTCCCAAGTCTTGAGTTTTTGTTTTTTCTCTGTATGAAATTGAGTGTCCCATTTAGTAATTACAACTTTAAATTTTTTAATTTTTAAAAATCATTTTTTATTTTTATTTAGACCTTTTGTCCAGAAGGATTGGATGCAAGAAGAAGAGTTTTCATACAAAAACATTTGCATATACAACTTAACCAGAAAGGTTAGGAATTGGCCAGGACAAAATTTCAGTTACTGTTTATTTTTTTCAAAATAGGTTTATAAAACTTTCTGCGTCTTTCATCCTAATCATTTATCCATTGAGCAGTCTGGAAAAGATGAGTTTCTTTCTGGAAACAGTTTTATTTAATAAACTGCCTTATTGGTATGTGTTATCAGGAGAAAAGTGAGGGATGCAGAGTCAAATGATCAGTCCCTTGTTGCAGACTGCAACTATTCTGGAAAGCTTAACATGTTGGGATGTCACCTAGGGGGTGTTGAGAGTACAACCTCTTAAAGAGTGGATGGAAGTATATTGCTCCCAGAAAACAAGCTCTTTTCATGGATACCTACAAGAGACCTGGACAGTCCAGCCAGCATCCAAGATGTTTTTCAGACTTTGTGGCCCCACAGAGGGGGAGTGTTCCAAATCCACAACAGTCCCAGATTTTGAGTTGTGTTCATTCAGCTCGTGCCTGCTTTTAGCTGAGCACAACTCACTTTGGGTTGAAATAACCTAGAGCACACAGTGTCAGGTTTTAGCTTAGAGTCAGGTCCAGGCAATTAGAATGTGTGAGTTCAGGATTCCAAGCCATCAGCTTTTTGGGGCAGCAGTTAAATCTAGACGGAGCCAGTTATGGGGGCATGTGCCTGTAGTACCAGTACTTGGAAGGCAGAGGCTGGAGGATTGCTTGAGCCCAGGATTTTGAAGCCACTGTGAGCTCTTGTTTACACCACTGCATGCCAGCTTGAGTAACAGAAGGAGACCCCATCTCTTAAAAACAAAAACAAACCCTAGATGGTGTAGGACCTGACAATAGTGTTTTAAGTCCAGCCTTGTAAACAAGGCTTTTCTAAGCTGTTTGCTTGTCAATCTTGGAGTCCAAATTGACCCACTCAAAAATATGTACCTAGGCTAGAAAGTCATCAGCCTGTAAGTGTTAGACATATGATTTTATAAGAACTCATTGGCCACTGAATGTTTTTTAAAACTAAAAGCACATCTCTATATCTCCATCTAGAGCTTGCCTCTCTTTTATTTTATCTCCATTTTCCCAGAGGCTCCAATAGGAAAAAATCATAGCAAAAACCCACCAGTTATAGACACTTGTTTTGTTTCTAAAATAGAGTTTAAATTCCAGTCCACCCACCGGTGACAAAAAAGCAAGTAAGTTATGTCCCACTAATATGTTTTTCTTTTGGAGCTTTCTCTGATCAGGATGATACTTTAGCACTTATGAAGTTACAAGTTTGTAACATTTTGCATCTTAATTTTTTTTTTTTTTTTTTTGAGACAGAGTCTGGCTCTGTCACCCAGGCTGGAGTGTAGTGGCACAAGCTCAGCTCCCTGCAACCTCCACCTCCCAGTTTCAAGGGATTCTCCTGCCTCAGCCTCCCGAATAGGTGAGACTGGAGGCCCGTATCACCATGCCTCGCTAATTTTTGTGTTTTTAGTAGAAATGAGGTTCCACCGTGTTGGCCAGGCTGGACTCGAACTCCTGACCTCAAGTGATCCGCCCCCCTCGGCCTCCCAAAGTGCTGAGATAACAGGCGTGAGCCACTGTGCCCAGCCTTTGCATCTTTTTTTTAAAATCATACTTCCAGATGTAGTCGACACAAAACAAAGCTGTTTTTAAAAGTTTTCTTCCTCTCTTCTCACATCTTAAGTTTACTCAAACCTCTAGCAATCAATTTAGCATTTACAAGGTCCATTGTGGCAGGGGGAGCACCTGCTGTAGCAGTAGCAGCAGCCCAGCTTAAGGAAATAGCTGGAGTAGTTCCTTTTTATTCTTGTTTGTTTGTTTGTTTGTTTGTTTTTGTATATTTTGTAGAGATGGGGTTCTTGCTGTCTTGCCCAAGGTAGTCTCAAACTCCTGGCCTCAAGTAGTCCTCCCTCCTTAGCCTCCCAAAGTGCTGAGATTGCAGGTGTGAGCCACTGCACCCACACTCAAAGCTGTCAGGGATTTTTGAACCCTTTCCCCTCCCACTGGAGGAGAGAGCAACTACAAGCTAATTTTTCTACTCTGGTTCATCTAAAGCCCACTTGTGGGAATATTGGGGCCCTTTCTCTTCAGGAAAGAAGTTGTTCCTGGAAGAAAGAACAGCACAGTTTTTACCTGAGCTGCTCTTTTTTCCTAACTTTAGCTAGCAAGGCCAAGAGCATCCGGGGTAGCAAACCAACTCTCTTGTGGTTGGATTTATCTTAAAAATTGATAGGTAACTTTTCCCCTTCACAACAGATAGCAGCTCACCTTCTGTTTCACACTATGTGTAACTACATAGCCACCTAGGTACCAGAGTTTTATCTTTTCCTTTCGTCTCTTTCTTTTTCCCCAGCAATATTTAACTATATTCTAGTGCATCAGGGTTGTTCTAGTGAATCTCATTGCTGCCACTGCTAAGTCATGAGTCCCCAAGACCACCCTCACATTCAGAGATTCACTAGAAGGACTTGTCAGACTCCACATGTTGATACACTCATGACGGAGACTTGCTATAATGCTGCAGTAAGGATATACCCAGATAATAAGGGAAGGACACAGGTGAGGTATGGAAGAATCCATGTATAGGCTTCCTTCTGTTCTCTCCCTCCCATGAGCACAAGTGCACAGGCTTTCCCCAGCAAGAAAAATAACGTGTGTGATGTTTCTAGAGAACCCCATTAGAGATTGAGAACCCAAGGTTTTTAATGGGGGCTGGTCACGTAGACACCTTCAACCTGACATGTACCAAAATTTCATACTCCCAAAAGGAGAGCAAGTATTCAGCATAGACCACATTGTTTGTTTAAATGTTCTAGGTTAGTGAGTCATGTTTGTCACTTAGGGGAAGTTTTTTTATTTTGTTTTTTTTTTTTTTTAAATCAGTGTAAGAAACTTTACTAGTCAAATTCCCAGATACTAGCCAAAGACCAGTGTTACAAGCATGACTTTTTGAAAATAGTAGTAGTCACACTAGGTGTAGTGGCTGATGCCTGTAAACCCAACACTTTGGGAGGCCGAGGTGGGAGGATTGCTTGAGGCCAGGAGTTCAAAACCAGACTGTGTAACAAGACCTCATCTCTACAAAAAATAACTAGCCAGGCATGATGGTGTACACCTGTAGTCCTAGTTACTCAGGAGACTGACGTAGGAGAATTGCTTGAGTCCAGGAATTTGAAACTTCAGTGAGCCATGATCACGCTACTATACTCCAGCCTGGGAAACAGAGTGAGATCCCATCTCTTTAGAAAATTAAAAACAAAACAAAACACCTAGTCTCAGGCTTGCCATATTAACTCTTTTTCTAAACCAAAGTATATGCAAGAGAGTAGTTAAAATCTATATATAAAGAGTTAAAATTTTTCGTTAATTTCTGGACTAAACATACTTCCTCAGCTTCATTATTAAATTGTAAGTTAGAATTGCTTATTTTAAATACTGTAGATATTCAAAGGTTATTCTAAGTATTCTGCAAGATAAAAAATAAGTTTGTTTTAAAATCTTTCTAAATTGATGCGATTATTTTCATGTTATTTTCACTTATGCTGAAAAGAACATGTTTCCATAAATGCATTAGTATTATTTATAAACATATTCTCAGTATTGGTTAATGCAGTTAATAGTATATAAATATATTTTTTGAGTATTAATGAATATCCCACTTTTATTTTAGTTTTATATTGTGAAGGAAAACAGAGGGAATGAAGGCACCTGTGTTGGAGTTTCTCGCTGGCCAGTACATGACTTTAACCACCGCACTACCTCGGATATGTGGCTCTATAGGGCCTACAGTGGTAACCTCTATCACAATGGAGAACAGACTCTCACATTGTCCAGCTTTACTCAAGGAGATTTCATTACCTGTGTGTTAGATATGGAAGCCAGGACCATTTCTTTTGGGAAAAATGGAGAGGTACCGACACCCATTCGCAAGCATTACATTTTTCTTGTTTCTATTTATAGTCAACTTGGTTATTTAAGTGCCATTTATTCAATTTATAGATTATCTACTCATCTCTCCTTTCTCTCTAATACTTTCTGGTTCTTAAAATATTTATTAACAATAAACAGAAGATAGTTAAATGCCAATAAGATTTTTCAAACAGATGAACACATTATGATAACTTATTATATGTAGAATTTTCTTGGTTAGCAAGGTTAATTGAGAATTTGATCTAGTAACTTTTGTTCTGTCTCGTAAAAGCTTTCAGTTCTAATGTGGTTAGATACTATCAATTTAAACAATTTCTATTTCCTTTTTCTTTTCCTCACCACTGCCACACTGTAGGAACCCAAATTAGCTTTTGAAGATGTGGATGCGGCAGAGTTGTACCCATGTGTGATGTTCTATAGTAGCAATCCAGGGGAAAAGGTAATGAAGTCTCAAACCTTTATTTAAGAATATTTGTTACTTTATTGTTTAGCATCAGATGGAGTTTATAAATATAATAAGCTATTTCTTCTGCCATTAAAAGTACCTGACTTAAGTAATCCATTCTTCTAGAAGAAGGTTACTTTCAGAAATTGACTTTATGATGTATTAATATTAAGACACTATTTCATGTTCTGGCAATTTGAATACAGTGAGTCAACTTTCAAACATAAGTGCAGTCACAAGAACTATAGGAACTAGTTTAGAGATAATCTAATTCATTGGCAATTATGGATATGAGAGAGAAATCTAGACATAATCTTAAATGTAATAAGATGCTATCAGCTGAATAATAGAAGTTCTAGTCATGATGAAGAAACTACCTTTCATGCAGCTGGGGGAATTTTCAGGTGTTGTAGATGGTGTGAATTTGAACTTCATGACAACAGTATTAATAGGATACCCTCCATTGTAAACTTTCTTTTTCACCTCATCTAAAACCCAGGCAGAGAAAAACTGGGATCTCCCTGTGCTGGTGGGTGGGTTTTTTTTTTCCCTACTCCATCCTTTCACTTGCGGATGCATAGTACAGCTTAAGTCAAGTCTCGAGAATTTCTAACCATTATGTGGTAGAAAGCTTTCAAGTTATATCATGTGTAATATTTCCATAATGAAATTGCTGGACCTGGTAAATTCTAACAAAAAAATTACCTTTTCTGTGTTTTTAAAAATACATATTTTTAATGTCAAGGAATTATAATTTAAGGCTGGCTGGGAACTGTTTCTTAGACAGCCAGGCAACCAAAACTGAACTGGAGATGAAGTAAAGATGCAGCCCAGTGCCTGGTATCATCCCTTGCCCTATGTAGGTTTGCAGCCCAAAGTAGTTTATGTCATGTTCTGGTTCAAATTTTCATGTTATTTTCACTTACGCTGAAAAGAACATGTTTCCTTAAATGCATTAGTATTATTTATAAACATATTCTCAGTATTGGTTAATGCAGTTAACCAATGATGGCCTGGTGCTTTCTGCCGTCTGTGAACCTTGAAAAGATTCATTCAGCCTTAGACTATGTATCAATCAATTTATTTTGTCTAGAAGGCATTTTTGATAAATTTTAGAACCTTTGAGAAACACAATACTAACAGTCGTTAACTTTTTTTTAACATTTACAGTGTGACTGGCACTGTACTAATAGGCACTTTATGTGCACAATCTCATTTAATCTTTAACTGTAGGAGACAGATGCTATTATTAGTGTCAGTTTTTAAATGAAAAGCTAAGACTTAGAATGATTAAATAATTTCCTAAGATTATACAAAGTTATTACTTGAAGCCAAGTTTTGCTGCTCTTTTAACTTCTGTGTCTTATTTGCAGTGTGTATCCAGATTGTGACTATTCCAAATGTTCAGATGTATGATTTTACTTTTGCACCCCTTGAACAATGTAAAATGTCCAGGACTCATTATTCTAGAGTCTTGAGGATGAGAAAGAGTATATCCTTAAGGCTTATTTTAGACTAAATTGAGTCAGTCACATAAGGCTTGGTCTCTATATTCATCTTTCAAATTGTCCTAGCATCTCTGGAATTCATGAGTTACAGGAAATTTAAACAGGGCAGCTTATTCCAGTGGACCATACTACTACTAACTTCAGTGTATCTGTAACATTTCCTTACTCTTTGGGGGCGAGTTGGTGTATAATTCACAAGTATGAAGAGACCAAATACTAGTTCAACATGGGATTCTACATGTTAGAATTTATAGTGTCTAAGAAGAACTATTAATAGCATATGTTTTCCACCCTCTTTACTTTTATATAGGTGAAAATTTGTGATATGCAGATGCGTGGCACACCCCGAGACTTACTTCCAGGAGACCCTATTTGTAGTCCAGTAGCAGCAGTGCTGGCTGAGGCCACTATTCAACTCATCCGTATCCTTCACCGAACAGACCGTTGGACTTACTGCATTAACAAAAAAATGATGGAAAGGCTGCACAAAATTAAGATATGTATTAAAGAGTCAGGTCAGAAGCTAAAGAAAAGCCGCTCGGTTCAGAGCCGAGAGGAAAATGAAATGAGAGAGGAGAAGGAGAGCAAAGAGGAAGAGAAAGGTAAACATACTAGGCATGGCCTCGCTGACCTCTCAGAGCTGCAGCTGAGGACTCTTTGCATAGAGGTGTGGCCTGTGCTGGCTGTGATAGGAGGAGTTGATGCTGGTCTTAGAGTTGGAGGTCGGTGTGTTCACAAGCAAACTGGGCGCCATGCCACGCTGCTGGGAGTGGTCAAAGAGGGCAGCACGTCTGCCAAGGTCCAATGGGATGAAGCAGAAATTACTATCAGGTATGATCTGTTGAGTTACACTTTTAGCAAACGAGTATATAATGGTGAAATAGACCATTGCCTGTCGACAGTGAGTAATTACGTATTTTAGGTGAGCTGCCAGTTAACTTTTAAAAATATTTCTCGTGCAACTAGGTGTTTGTACTGTAATTTCTTAAAGGAGAATTTCCTAAACCCATGTTCTTTGAAATACTAGTGGGTTTTAAAAATACATAGTCGTTTTGTTTTGTTTTGTTTTGGGGAAAAAATGGTAAGCTCATTAGTTTATATGTTTAAGTGGGATTCTTCTTCAAATTTTTCATTTGGTTTTTTGCATTTTGATCATTTCCGTTACACACTGGCATAGTAAAAAGCCAGCCAGCTAATCTGTTCATTGCATTTTGTGGTTGCAAGGCTCTGAATATTGGATATGAACGTTTGATGGACTGAAATTAGGCTTTGCATTATCAGTAATTTTAAGTATTCTTACTTTTTGTAAAACCCCTTATTTCTGTCCCCTTAATGTAAACATTTTGAATAGATGTGAAAATTACATTTACTTGACTCAAACAGGGTATTTAAAAGCATTTAGGTGTGTTTGCATTCAGAGAGGATTTGTGCAAAGTACAAATTTCGTATGTTTACAAGGAAATGCAGGGTGAGCATCCCAAATCCAAAAATTTGAAATCCAAAATGCTGCAGTGGGTATTTCCATTGAGCATCATGTTGGTGCTCAGAAAGTTTCGGGTTTTCACTCGAAGGAGATGCTCACTGGGGCATTTCAGATTTTGGATTTTTGGATTTGGGATGCTCAGCTGGTAAGTACAATGTAAATATTCCAGAATTTGGGGAAAAAAATTCTGAAATCCAGAACACTTCTGATCCCATGCATTTTGGATAAGGGATACTCATCTTGTCAAGTATCTTCTTTGATAAGGAGACTCATTTATCTAATGACTCTACATAATTGTATCATTTGAAAATATGGATTTATTGGTGATGTTATATAACTGTTCATTACACTGCCCAATGTGATTCCTGTAAAGTTACATGTTGATATGACATAGAACAATATCTTTTAAAATTTTATTTTATTTTATTATTTATTTTTTTGAGATGGAGTCTTGCTCTGTTGCCCAGGCTGGAGGGCAATGGCACAATCTTGGCTCAGTGCAACTTCTGCCTCCCGGGTTCAAGCAATTCTCCCACCTCAGTCTTCCGAGTAGCTGGGATTACAGGCACCTGCCATCATGCCCAGCTAATTTTTGTATTTTTGTAGAGATGGAGTTTCACCATGTTGCCCAGGTTGGTCTTGAACTCCTGACCTCAAGTGATCCATCTGCCCTGGCTTGCCCTGGCCTCCCAAAGTGCTGAGATTACAGGCATGAGCCACTGAGTCTGGCCAGAACAATGTCTAAAACAGTGGTTCTTTGTGGTTTGGGAGTGGTACTGTTTCAGAATTTAGTGAATGCTATGGATCATCTTAGCCAAAAAATACATATACGTAAACTTTACACACAATTTCAGGGGTTAATGGACTCTACCTTCCTCTCCATTCTACCAAGCTAAGAAACCAATGACAACTTTACAGAGTGACATGGAAGTGTCTACCTTTCCTCTCATTCTTTGCCTTGTTTCAGAGAGGATTTATGATGCCTTGTTAAGATGCATACAGTAGGCAGGGCTTGGTGGCTCACACCTGTAATCCCAGCACTTTGGGAGGCAGAGGCAGGTGGATCACCTGAGGTCAGGAGTTTGAGATCAGCCTGGCCAATGTGGCAAAACCTTCTTTATACTAAAAATACAGAAAATTAGCCAGGCCCGGTGGCACATGCTTGTAATACCAGCTACTTAGGAAGCTGAGGCAGGAGAATCTCTTGAACTCAGTAGACAGAGGTTGCAGTGAGCCGAGATCATGCCACTACGCTCCAGCCTGGGTGACAGAACGAGACTCCATCTCCAAAAAAAAAAAAAAAAAAAAAAAAAGATGCATACAATATAGCAAAATAAGTAAATTAATAAATTAAAACAAGAAAAATGAGCCTAGAGGAAAATATGATTAGGAAGGTAATATAGAACCAAGATTTTAGGTTAGAACAACAAAACTTTATACTAACAAAAGCTTTTTATTACATTTTGTATAATTATATCATTCTTAAACTTCAGGAAATTCTTGCCAATATCAGGAAATATGTAATTATATTTTGGCTTAAACTATAGAGACATTAATTGAGACTACAAAGTAAACTTTTTTATGAAATGAAGTCCTCTCTGAAATAAATTACAAATAACCGTTTATAAACTAGATTTATTATACAAATTTTCTGAATAGCTTACATCAAATTCTATCCGACAAACCTCCTGTTTTTGTAAGTAAAGGTGTACAGCCACACCCATTTGTTTAGTTATATCAGTGGCTGCTTTTGCACTATGATGGCAGGGTTGAGTGGTTGTAGCTGAGACCGTGTGCCCTGCAGAGTCGAAAATATTTCCTCTCTGGCCCCTTACGGAAAGTTTGCTAACTCTTGACATATGTTATATATTAATGAATATTCTTATTTGAAAGCACATGCACATCTCATTGCTTCTGCATTTAGCATCACATCTCCCCATTTTCTCATAGTAGACTCATTTTTCTCTGTGTTTGTAATGATTTCTCTAGTTTGTGTAAATTATTCTCTGTATTGTGTACATGATGCACCTTATTTTGTCTACATTATTTTCCGTACCTTCCTCCTGTCTTTCCCTCACTTGCTTCTTCCTGTGTCATTCTGATCTTTATTAAAGCTTCCCAACTTTTTGGTCGCCTAGTGATACTCCATTGTATAATCTGGAACCCTGTGAACCATTGCCGTTTGATGTGGCGCGATTCCGAGGCCTGACGGCTTCTGTGCTGCTGGACCTAACATATCTGACTGGCATTCACGAAGACATGGGGAAACAGAGCACCAAGCGCCATGAGAAGAAACACCGACATGAATCTGAGGAGAAAGGGGATGTTGAGCAGAAACCTGAGAGTGAATCCACTTTAGATATGCGAACAGGCCTAACATCTGATGATGTCAAAAGTCAGGGTACCACAAGCTCCAAATCAGAAAATGAAATCGCTTCATTTTCTTTAGATCCAACACTGCCAAGTGTGGAATCCCAACATCAAATAACAGAAGGGAAAAGAAAAAATCATGAACATATGTCCAAAAACCATGACGTAGCCCAGTCAGAAATCAGAGCAGTCCAGCTGTCATATCTTTACCTTGGTGCTATGAAATCACTTAGTGCCCTTCTTGGCTGTAGTAAATATGCTGAGCTGTTGCTGATACCAAAAGTTCTGGCTGAAAACGGCCACAACTCAGACTGTGCAAGTTCTCCAGTTGTTCATGAAGACGTGGAGATGCGAGCAGCCCTGCAGTTCTTGATGCGACACATGGTGAAGCGAGCAGTCATGCGGTCACCCATAAAGAGAGCATTGGGATTAGCTGATCTCGAACGAGCTCAAGCCATGATCTATAAATTAGTGGTTCATGGGCTTTTGGAAGACCAGTTTGGGGGCAAAATTAAGCAAGGTATGTTATCTGATTTTTTTTTTTTTTTTTTTTGCTTTTGTGCTGTTTAGATTATGTTCATAATTGTGAGAAGTGATACATTTTGAAAGTGATTTGCAAAAAAAATCTTTGGTCAAAGCAATTTTCACATCACTTTTTCTTTAAGGAAAACAGTTCTTTTTTGTTATTTTTATATTAGTAATCTTCTGTCTATAATTTTGCTATTTTAAACCTGTACCACTGTTAGGACACAGCAATTATTACTACATTTTGTAAAACAAAATTTAATTCATACCAAAAAATGTATTTATTGATCTGACTCAAAATACATAGTGTTCTGGCAAGCGCAGTGGCTCACGCCTATAATCCCAGCACTTTGGGAGGCCGAGGCGGGCAGATCACTTGACGCCAGGAGTGCCTGGCCAACATGGCGAAACCCTGTCTCTACTAAAAATACAAAAATTAACCGGGCATAGTGGCGCGTGCCTTTAATCCCAGCTACTCAGGAAGCTGAGGCAGTAGAATCTCTTGAACCCGGGAGGCAGAGTTACAGTGAGCCAAGATTGTGCCACTGCACTCAAGCCTGGGTGGCTGAGCGAGACCCTGTCTCAAAAAACAAACAAAAGTGAAATAAAATACATGGTATTCTGATATCTTCTCAGAGACATTTTAAAGGAAATTTTAAAGTCTCTACTTTCATAGACTGCATATTGCATGTTAAAAAAAAAAAAGCCCCTGTTTTATCTTGTATCCTCACATTTGGGGAGAATGTGAATTGAGAAATAAAAATGAGATTCGTTCAGTAAATGTTTATTGAGTGCCTACTATGTGTTGGGTACTTTCTTAGGTTCTGGAGAGGCAGCAGTTAAAACAAAGTCCCTTGCCTTCGTGGAGTTTATATTGTTCTTCCTTCTCTCCCTTCTTCTTTCCCTTTTTGCTCATTCCTTTTCTTCTTGACTTATATTAGACAGTAAGTAGAGAGAGAGAGAGAGAGAGAGACATGGTGTACATAAGTAGGAATGTGAAGATCATGATGATTGTGAAGTAGTGTGGCTTTTTATCAAACTTAATAGAATTACTTGTCTTTGTAGCAACTCATATTTTAGTTATGTTTATTTGTAGGCTTCCTTAACAGATTAAAACATACGTATATATGTATAAATACTTTGTAAACTTTTAGACATGTTAACTAAGTGGGTTTGTTAATGAAATTGTCCTTTTTAAAATGAAGTTTCTATCTAGGTTTTTGCTCTTCTTGTATTTATATGCCTTTATCTTTGCCTATTTGTAGATTAAAGATAGGCATCAAAATGAAAGTGTGAAGGAAACACAGTTTTAATGATTGGATACCTTAGAGAACCTCTTGTCAGATCTTACAACCAAAAGTGAGACTTTTTTTGTTTTTAAGAGAACCCTCTTCTCTAAAAACAGAAATGTATAATTACAAGGGCTCATTACAATACTGCCTGTAGAGTCTGGAACTAATGAGTACAATAGTGAATACAAAGATGTATATATGTAAGAATATTTTTTTCTGTCAGTCTTTCATAGAAATTGATGCTTGTGAAATATATTTAGAAACTTTTAAATTAAAAAGGTAGAAGTTTTTTATTCCCACTGTTATTTTTGAAAAAACAAATCCTTACTACTTTCTTAACCTTTATTTTGGTTTCTAGAGATTGATCAACAAGCCGAAGAAAGTGACCCTGCCCAGCAGGCACAGACACCGGTTACTACTAGCCCATCAGCCTCAAGCACGACCTCCTTTATGAGCAGCTCTCTGGAGGACACCACAACTGCCACCACTCCAGTCACTGACACAGAAACAGTGCCTGCATCCGAGTCCCCTGGAGTGATGCCTCTTAGTCTTCTCAGGTAGAGAAGTTGATCTTTAATGTCTGCCATACTGATGCCTGTGTTTCTGAAGGCACAGTTGTCCTCTTATGAATAGTATGCCCAGCTGAATCTTGGTGTTCTAGAGCTAGAAAGAACCTAAGAGATCATATAGTCAAGCTCATTTTACTGAAGTTGGAAATGTCCCTCAGAAGTTTAATAACTTACCCAAAATTTCACAGCCAATTAGTGGTGATCCCAGGTCTAATCAACTGTGGTGCTGACCAGCAAATACTCTAATATTCTCTCTCTTACCATGATCTTTTTTTTTCCCCTAAGTTTTTAAGTTTTTTTTTTTCCTCAAAAAGTAAATACTTGTATTTTATTCTTTTTTAAAAAATTTTATTTATTTTTTATTTTTTTTGACAGAGCCTTGCTCTGTTGTCCAGGCTGGAGTGCAGTGGCGTGATCTTGGCTCACTGCAAGCTCTGCCTCCCATGTTCACGCCATTCTCCCACTTCAGCCTCCTGAGTAGCTGGGACTACAGGCGCCATCCACCATGCCTGGCTAATTTTTTTGTATTTTTAGTAGAGATGCGATTTCACTGTGTTAGCCAGGTTGGTCTCAGTCTCCTGACCTCATGATCCACCCGCCTCGGCCTCCCAAAGTGCTGAGATTACGGGCATGAGCCACCATACCTGGCCTGTATTTTTATTCTCAAAAAAATTTCAAGCAACTCTGCTTTTCAAACAAAAGAGCATGTCTTATGATGCTGCTTCAGCCAACTCTATTTTAATAAGTTTGTAAATTTCAAGTGATGCTTACTTACTTAAATTTATTTTTGCTTTAATTTGCCAGATGTATACACAAATGAAAACTTTTGAGAGAAGAACCTTCAGGGAGAGACTGTTTTGTGAGCTCTCTTAACTATGACTTAAGTGAAATAAGGGAAGCAGAATGGTTAGCCTCCCTTTTTTTCTTTCCCCTCTTTCCTTAGTTGAGAAGACATTATGATTCCCACTGTGTAGACTAACATCTTAAACAGTGGAACAGGGTAATGTCTTTTGTAGTGATTCTCAATTTTTGGTGTGCCCAAGAGCCACCTGGGACACTTTTTAAAGCTCTAGGGCTGTATCCTTTAGCAAGTCTGATTCAGTAGGTCTGGTGGGGCTCATAGTTTACATTTTAATTAAGTTTCCCTAGTGATTCTGATGTAGTGGCTTCAGTGTACACTTTGAGAATTACTGCTGTGGTCTTGTGCAGGAGTACAATCCTAGTAGCATTTTCAGTCCCCACATACCTCCTACTTCTTAGCTCTCTCACTGGAATAACAGTTTCAGGAGGTGCATCTGTTCAAGGAATAAGGAAGATAGAGAAATAATAGGTCATTCTTTTTTCTCTCTCTCTCTCTCTCTCTCTCTTTTTTTTTTTTTTAAGAGACAGCATCTCACTCTGTCACTGAGACTGGACTACAGTGGCATGGTCATAGTTCACTGCAGCCTCAAAGTCTTCTAGGTTCAAGCCATCCTCCTGCCTCAGCCCCCTGAGTAGCTGGGACTACAAGTGTACCACCATACCCGGCTAATTTTTTTTTTTTTTTTTTTTTTTGAGACAAAGTTTCGCTCTTGTTGCCCAGGCTGGAGTGCAATGGCATGATCTCGGCTCACCGCAACCTCAGCCACCTGGGTTCAGGCAATTCTCTTGCCTCAGCCCCCTGAGTAGTTAGGATTACAGGCCTGTGCCACCACGCCCGGCTAACTTTTTGTATTTTTAGTAGAGATGGGGTTTCTCCATGTTGGTCAGATTGGTCTCAAACTCCCAACCTCAGGGGATCCACCCACCTTGGCTTCCCAAAGTGCTGAAATTACAGGTGTGAGCCACCATGCCTGGCCCCTGGCTAATTTTTAAAAATTTTTTTGTAGAGATGGGATCTTGCTTTGTTGCCCAGGCTTATCTTGAACTCCTGGCCTCAAGTGATCCTCTGGCCTCAACCACCTAAAGTATGCTGGTATTACAGGTGTGAGACACTATGCTTGCCTGATAGGACATTCTAATATGTTTTTTAATCCCTTTGGCAATTACGGAATTCAAGGCGTCCACACAGAATCAGTAGCATCAGTGACTCCTTGTAACCTTTTCAGCTCTTACTAGTGTGGACATGGGATTCAGTGGTAAAATCATGCCCCCTTGCTCCCATAGGCATTCACCAGGACTTTTGACTTCTCATTTCTTCTGTCTTCATTTCCCTGCTATTGGCTGGGGCTTCATTAGAGTTGTACTTGGCTCTTACTGGGCAGACATCATTTAGTAGAGGAAAAACCAGGGAACTGCTGCTTCCTGTGTGTATACCATTGTATTACTGACTTGGTAGACAGTACATTTTTGATACTTAGAAAGTTCCTAGTTCTTTTGGACAAATCTGAGGAGTAGTCAGTGTGGATCTTCCTGGACTTTATTCTGTAACCACTGTTCACATTTCTCAACTGAAGAGGGGTTCTCCCCCCATACCTTTCCCCGACTGTGCTCCACATTCTCAACTGAAGAGGGGCTGCCTGCCCGTACTTTTCCCCGACTCTGCAGCTGGCATATCATTCATGTACTGTTTTGCAGTTGTGCTAGGTAACTAGACAGTTACCTTTTCTTTCCATAACTTGCCTGTAAACCATTACTTTCAATCCACGTGAATAATTTCATGACTAGCTTGTGAGTTTATATTAATATTTAAAAGTAACTGCAGGTTACCTATATTTAAAAGCCTTCTTTGCACTCTATGTATACCAAAATAGCCCTCTCATCTTGGTATTATAATCGAAGGAAAGCTCCATGAAGGCAGGCATTTTTCATCTATTTTGCTAATGGCTATATTTCCCCTATCTGCTGTGTTGCTGGCATTTTGCTGAAAGAATCATAAGGTTTTATTACATTTATACTGAAAGTACCATATGAGATAATCATTTTTAAAACTGAGGAGTTTTTCTCCCCACCCTCCATTAAATTATAGCTAACCTGTTTA
The DNA here is from genome assembly GCF_003255815.1 of Theropithecus gelada. Lineage (NCBI taxonomy): Eukaryota > Metazoa > Chordata > Mammalia > Primates > Cercopithecidae > Theropithecus > Theropithecus gelada. Next base: position 39,016,687 of record NC_037674.1, on the reverse strand, counting down.
GTCTTCCAGGTTGCATATTCTTATTAAACTATAGCTGACCTGTTTAGTCTTCCAGGTTGCGTATTCTTCTACAAGAAGATTGTGATATGTATTATTTTGTAAATTGGATTTTTATGCTAACCACTGTTATTTTCTTAAAGGCAAATGTTCTCCAGTTACCCAACTACCACTGTACTTCCCACACGTCGGGCACAGACTCCTCCAATATCATCGTTACCCACCTCTCCTTCTGATGAAGTAGGAAGGAGGCAAAGTTTAACTTCTCCTGATTCCCAGTCAGCAAGGCCAGCTAACCGCACAGGTGCGTGTGCTGATATGCATTATGATATCCAAAAGTTGACATTCCAGATGTGTGGGATTTCATTATGTGGGCATTTTGTTTTGTCTTCAGAGAAAGTAAAATAGTGATTTTAATGAAGGGGAACTGCCCCTTTAAACTGAGCTATCATCTTCATTTTGAAGCTGTGGATTGAATTACGGCCATTTGGGAGAGAAATAATGTGCTGTACATTAGTCATATCAGCTCCTCATTTTTCCCAATCTAGCCATTTTTAGTGTTGTAAATTTCCCTCTAAGTACTGCTTTAACTGCAACCCACACATTTTGAAATGCTGTGTTTTCATTTTCATTTAAAGTACTTTCTAATTTGCCTTTGATGTCTTCTTTGCCCTCTGGACTATTTCAAAGTATGTTATTTAGTTTTCAAATATTTGGGCGATTTTCTAGATATCTTTTTATTATTGCTTTCTAATTTTATTATCATCAGAGAACATATCTTGTATAATTTGAATCACTTTAAATTTATTGAGACTTCTCTTATAGCCTAGAATATCATCTGTTTTGGTAAATATTCCAAGTGCATTTGGAAAATATGTGTATTATGCTGTTGTTGAGTGTTCTATAAATTGTTTAGCAGGCTCAAATTGGCTGATAGTGTTGTCCAAGTCTTCTTTATAGTTACTGATTTTTTTGTCTACTTGTTCTGTCAATTATTGACAGAGTGTTGTTGAAATCTGTGATGATAGCAGTGGATTTTTCTATTTCCTCTTTTCAGTTCTTGTTTCATATATTTCAAAGCTCTGTGTGTAGGTTCATAAACATTTAGGATTCTTATATACTTTTAATGAATAGACCTTTTGTTATTATGAAATGTCTTTATTCTTGGTGATATTTTTTTGTCCTGAAATCTGCTTTGTTTGATGTTATTATAGCCACTCATGCTTTTTAAAAATTGTTAGGATGGTTTATCTTTACTCATCATTTTACTTTTAATCCATTTGTGTCTTTGTATTTAAAATGGGTAAAGTCAGCATGTAGTAGTTAGGTCTTGCTTTCTTTTTTTTTAGGAGGCAGCCTCTTGCTCTGTCTCCCAGGCTGGAGTGATCTTGGGTCACTGTAGCCTCAACCTCTTGGGCTCAAGCAGTTCTCCCACCTCAGCTTCCCAAGTAACTGGGACTACAGGTGCATGCCACCACACCCAGCTAATTTCTGTATTTTTTTTTGTAGAGACAGGGTCTTACTATGTTGCCCAGGCTGGTCTCAAACTCCTGGCCTCAAGGGAGTCTTGCTTTTTTTAATCCAGTCTGCTGTTCTCTACCTTTTAATTGGAGTGTTTATGCCTTTTACATTTAATGTGATCATTGATATGGTTGGATTTAAATCCACCTTTTTTCTATTTTGTTCCACCTGTTTTTTGTTCTCTTTTTCTTTTCTACTTTCTTTGAATTAAATGAGTTTTATTATTCCATTTTATCTCCTTTGTTGGCTTATTATCTATACCGTTGACCCTTGAACATTGCAGGGGTTGGAGCACCAACCCCTTGAACAGTTGAAAATCTTTATATAACTTTTGACTCCATAAAGATGAGAAAATATATTTACTATTCATTAAGTGGAAGTGGATCCTCATAAAAGTCTTCATTATAGTCATATTCCCATTGAGTAGGCTGGGAAAAGGAGAGACTAGTCTTGCTCTCCCAGGAGTGGCAGAGGCAGAAGAAAATCCATGTATAAGTGGACCCAAGCAGTACAAACCCATGTTGTTCAAGGGTCAACTGTACTTTGTTTTATATTTTTAGAGATTACCTTCTGGTTTATTGTATACATCTTTAATTATCAGAGTCTACCTTAAAGTGATATTGTATCACTTCATACATAGTTAAAATAATAATTTTACCACAGGATGATTTTATTTTCCTTTTCTCATCATTTATACTTTTGTTATCATACATTTCACTTTTACACATGTTATAAGCTCCATAATAAATTATTATTTGTTTTGGATAGTTTTTATAGCTATATCTTGTAATTCATTCATCTTTCCTTCTGCAGTGTCTAATGTTCTGTTAATCTCCAGTGTATTTTTCTGTTCAAACACTAGTTTTCATCGGTAGACATTTGATTTGTTTTGTTTTTAAATCTCATCTTCCATGTCTATTTCACATGCTCAGTCTTTCCTCTAACTTACTGAATATGTGAAATAATAGTTGATTCTCATTAGCAATAGTTATGTTCTAAAAGGTCATTATGGACACTGAATTAGCAAATACTGAACCGTTGCTCCTAGGAGAAGTACAGGATTAAGTTCCTGTGAACTCCTAGTTACATTTCTGTCATCTGATCATTATACTGTATAATCTTGGTTTATGCATCCTTCTGTTTGAAGATACCACAATTAACATATACTGTTTATTCACTAACAGTGAGCTCATGGCCACCAACACTATAGCTCATCATGAAAGAAGGTTATCTAACATATATATTTTCTCCATAAGGCACATTACAGCTTCCTTGCGCTTAGAAACACTAGACAACACTTTAGCACTATGCTTGGGGCCATTTTAATCAGGGAAATCACCGACCAAAAGCACAAAAATGCAAAGAGTGTAGCATTAAGTAGATTATGAAAAGGACACTTGTTTTTCACATAAGAGCTGAAACATGAAGGCAGAGCATCACCTTGTTGAACCTTAGCTGTGAACACATGTGTTGAGGGACTAAACTTTTTAGTCCCTCTGCATATGTCACAAATGACTACAAAAGTACGTGAGTATTGATTTTGAGATTACAAATAAATTTTATTGAGTACACAAATTTGCAAATATGGAACTTAGACGAGGAGTGGGATATTTACATATTCTTATAGTACCTCTACACAAATCTTTACTAAGTATAACATAAATGGATGTTAGTAAAACTGGGATTACAGGCATGAGCCACAGTGCCCAGCCACATATTCTGAGTAGAGGAAAATTTCATTAAACTTGAACAATACTAGGAAATTGAGGACTATGAAGACACTTTTTATTCATGGTATCTAGTGATATTTAGGTTCTTATTTCTCTTCCTTTTGTCTCAGCGTTGTCAGACCCAAGCAGTAGACTTTCAACTTCTCCTCCTCCTCCAGCAATTGCAGTTCCCTTGCTGGAAATGGGGTTCTCTCTTCGGCAGATTGCCAAAGCCATGGAAGCTACAGGTACGATAAGTTTTTATATATCAGTGTATACAGATATGAGGAGTCCTAGCTTATTAAAGACAACATAATTTTTAAGAGGCTATGAAACTTGGTAAGATTTTTAACACTATATTTTGTTACAAGAGCATCATAGCAAACACTCTTAAACTGGTAACATAAAGACCTAATTCTTTGCTCAAAGTCAGCATCAGACTGTTTTTCCCCTGTATAGGTGCTCGGGGAGAGGCTGATGCCCAGAATATCACTGTCCTTGCCATGTGGATGATAGAGCACCCTGGGCATGAGGATGAAGAGGAGCCCCAGTCGGGCAGCACAGCAGACTCCAGGCATGGAGCAGCCGTTCTAGGCAGTGGCGGAAAGTCAAATGATCCCTGTTATTTGCAGTCACCTGGAGACATACCATCAGCTGATGCTGCTGAAATGGAGGAAGGTTTTAGTGAAAGGTGAAATTCCAGTTCCTGTACTTTTGTTCCATGTGTTATAAATTTCAAAGCCCCATTTATTATATATCCCTTCATAAATGCTTCTAATTGTATGTAAAGTTGATAAATATAGTTATATGAAAAGATGGGCATTTTAGTTACAAGTTTATATTTCTGTGAAGGGTAGAAGTGATATGACAAGTTTTAATTTGAACAGGTGTTTTCATGCCAGAAGGAATTTCATAATTTTTGTATAAAGTTGTACTGAAAAAGGAAACAAAACAAGTTTATTTTGAAGTACACATGCTAATAAAATAATTTTATCTCATACAAGTGATATTAAATCGAGTATTCATTTTAATATTGGACCTTGATTTAATGTATTTGATAGAATTGAACTTTTTTTTCTTTTTCTTTTTTTTTTTTTTTTTTTGAGACGGAGTCTCACTCTGTCGCCAGGCTGGAGTGCTGTGGCACGATGTTGGCTCACTGCAAGTTCCACCTCCCTGGTTCAAGCAATTTCCTGCCTCAGCCTCCCAAGTAGCTGGGACTATAGGTACCTGCCACCATGCCCGGCTCATTTTTTGTGTTTTTAGTAGAGACAGGGTTTCACCGTGTTGGCCAGGATGGTCTCGAACTCCAGCCCTCGTGATCCACCCGCCTCAGCCTCCCAAAGTGCTGGGATTACAGGCATGAGCCACCGTGCCTGGCATAGAATTGGACTTTTAACTCTTCTCTGTGTAATATTTATATTTTCATCTCTTGTATAGTTTTCAATATCTGGTAGAAGATGCCCCTTTAAGTGTAAAAAGATTTCTGTGATAATGCCTATCCGAAAATGAGATGTAATAGAATATCTTATGAATTCTCCCTAAAAATCTTCTTTCCTTCATCACTTCTTATGACTTTAGATCTTTTATTTTTCATTTTAACTATGGAGCCATATAGTAACCAAGGCTTGTGTCCTGTATGGCATGCAAGCTTTTTCCAACAAGCTCAGTGAACGTTTTCATAACATATTTCGAAATACCTGTTTTTCCTAGGCAAGGATTCTCAATCATTTCAAATTTTAAGTATTTAATCATTTAGAATTTAGTTAAGGTCATATTTGATCTCATTTAAATTTGAGCTGCATTAGACATCATTTTGTTGTTGGCAGAATTCAAAATCAGATAGTTATTGCTCAGGTCACAGGAAATGATATGTGTATAATTGAACTGTACAGGGATAAAGATGTATTTCACATTTTATCATAAACATATTTTGTTCTCAGTGAGAATAAAGTAACACTGCAAGTAAGCTTATACCTATGCTTTCTTTTCATAATGGTTTTTAAAAATTTGTGTTGCTTTCTCACTTGCACTTGTAGCCCTGATAATTTGGATCATACAGAGAATGCAGCTTCTGGAAGTGGACCATCAGCTAGAGGTCGCTCAGCAGTAACGAGAAGGCACAAGTTTGACTTAGCTGCTCGCACATTGCTAGCAAGAGCAGGTAATTGTATGTTTCATATCCTTTTCTTTGTGAAAGATCTTATTTTGAAAGCAATATAAAGGCACATTAAAGAAGATGCAAACTAATGATACTAAGTGCTCAGTCCCTCCACATTAACAGAATAGCTATTTGGATATCATTTTCTATGCATTTACATAATTTTATTTAAATCATAGCATACATTCATAGGCTTATTTTAAGTTCCCCGGGGTGCAGAAGTCTATACTGGCCACTTGTAGATTTTGAGAAATTATATAAATGCTCTTCCTTCTGCTCTCAGTCAATTATAATTTAAGAAGTGATGATGCATGTTTAATATTTAGCATCAGTGGTAAGAAGGAGCTGGAAAGGGCACTGTGCCAAAAAAAGTAGGCACTGGCTTTTCAGATGTACTACTCTGTGGATGTTAGGGCTTCACTGCTAGGTAAGGACCAGATTCCCTCATTACATTAGTAAAGTCTAGGATTATGTTCTGGGCATGTAAAATATAAATTATAAGGAATATATTTTCCAAATCAAAAACTTGAATATGTGATTTGTCAAAACAGAATTTGATCATTGAAATACTAGAACATAAGTAATGATTCAGTAATTTACGGGAACAGTGAGAGAACTTGAGACCATCCTAGAAAATATAGGATGTATATTTCTCATATAATTAAGGTGACTGATAACGTGTAGGTGAGAACCTATCTGAATTGGCTTATTGGATCTCAGACCATAAAACATCAAATTATACCTATCACACGTGTTTCCTCTCTTGCAAATGGGGATAGTAATAGCACTCATATCTCACTGGGTTATTGAGAGGTTTAAGTAAGAGAATCCATGCAATGCTTTATAATGTTTTTGTTGCTGTTGTTAGAGATAGGATCTGGATCTGTCACCCAAGCTGGAGTGCAATGGCACAATCCTAGGTCACTGTAACCCTGAACCCCTGGGCTCAAGACATCCTCCTGTCTCAGCCTCCTGAGTAGCTAGGACTACAGGCACATGCACCATACCCAGCTAACTTTTTAAATTTTTTTGTAAAGACAGGGTCTTACTATGTTGCCCAGGCTGGTCTCAAACTCCTAGCCTCAAGTGATTTCTCCTGCCTCCACCTCCCAAAGTGCTGGGAGTGTAGGCATAAGCCACTGCTATAATGATAATCATATAGAAAAAAAACTTCAATAAATATTGGCTGTTACTACATGTATGGCAATTAAGAGCTGGCGAAATACTCAGAATTATTTTATGCATTCAAATAAAATGCCTTTTTGTTTTGTTCTGAGCGGGATTATACCGCTCTGTGCAGGCCCACAGGAATCAAAGTCGGAGAGAAGGAATATCTTTGCAGCAAGACCCAGGGGCGTTGTATGACTTTAATTTAGATGAGGAATTGGAAATTGATCTTGATGATGAAGCAATGGAAGCTATGTTTGGACAAGACCTGACCAGTGACAATGATATTCTGGGAATGTGGATCCCAGAGGTACTGGATTGGCCTACCTGGGTGTGTGTGACTGCAGCGGGGGCTGCTCTGACTTATTTTCCTGCCCTCCTGTTCATATAGCTTACTAACAGCAGCCTTGCCTAGAGTTGAAACACTCTAAAAAATCTTGTATCTCATCCTGATGTTTGGGGATTTAAAGCCTGAGGTTACTTTGATACCTACAAACTAATAAGGAAAAGTCTCTCTTGCTTTCTCTGTGGGATTTTATTGCTTCTCTCCCCAGACAAGATGAATAGAGCCATACTGTGGTAATATTTGATTCTGATGTCAAAGATAGATTACAAAACAAGCATCAGGTTCCAGTAGATGTTGACAGGTTATATAACATGGCTGTTATACTCACATTGCTATCTGAATGCATGTTCTTCTCCTTCATAGGTTCCATTTAATCAATGTAATGCCTAATTCTAGGAACCAGTGCTCACCTAGATCTTGTCAATACTTCCATCTGGGGGAAGGGTACATGGTGGGTTTGTATGTATACATTGTTTAGCATTACATTTTTGTAGTAGGGAGACCAAAAAGCTCTTAGGTGTAAGTCCTACAGGAAAGAGAATCTGCTATATAAATAAGTGAATCGTAATGATTTTTCTCAAAAATTTATAAAATAGGTATGCATTTTGTGACCAGATGAAAAATAATTCTTTTCACTATTATTATTTTTTTTTTTTAAAAACTCATTTCGAGATAGGACAGATTGTCATGTTTATTAACTTTTCTCAGTAGGATACTCAGTTACTTGTATTATTGATATAACTTACTAGAGTGAGAGAGAGCAAAGAACACCTTCAGATTGTGTTATCTGAATTCTGATTTGAAAGAAATATTTATGTAGCGTTAATGAACATGGAAATATTCTAGCATCTGTAATAAAGTAGTGAATTTAATATCATAAATAATCTACTTGGCACTTCTTGGTTTTATGTTAAATTGACTGTAATCATTCGGTATGAAATCCTTCTGTGCAGCATGTTTGCGAGTCTGAAGACAGGGAAGAAGTGGTGGTGTGTGAACTGTGTGAATGCAGTGTTGTCAGCTTCAATCAGCACATGAAGAGAAACCACCCAGGCTGCGGGCGCAGTGCAAACCGCCAGGGCTATCGCAGCAATGGTTCCTATGTGGATGGCTGGTTTGGTGGTGAATGTGGGAGTGGAAATCCATACTACCTGTTATGTGGCACCTGCAGGGAGAAGTACTTAGCCCTGAAGACCAAATCCAAGACAACAAGTTCTGAAAGGTACCTTGAAATTGTCTAGATATCCAGACCTCCTGAAGATACCTCATACCTTAAGTCTTGGGAACTATAGATTTTTCATGTGAGGAGTTGCATTTAACCTTCCCTGAAATCCCATGATTCCTACACTTTGGGCAGAAGGGATGGATGGGGTTTCAGAAATTCATGTTCTCAGGAATAGTGGCATGGCAACATATCCTTCCCTGGAGTTTGACCGTGTTAACCTTTGACTTGTTGGCAAGTAATGGTCAGGACCCTTTCCTTAACCTTCAGGAGGCTTCTACTCAATTCTTTTCGTTGGTGTTTTCTACCATATTTCTGGCATTTTAATTAAGATCTTTTTCCTGATTAAAAAAAGAGACTTTTGATTAAATGAGTTCCATAAAAATATTATCTCTTTACATCCTTAATTCCTAGAGAGTAGGTTTGTTGCCCTTATTGTCACCTATTAAAATCTTTAAGGTTTTATGGAATAGAATTTGGTTAAAAGAGTTGTTTTAGGTAACCCAGAAATCTCCCCAGTAGTTTGGTTAAATAATCACTGATGTTGTAAGCATGTGTGTACCTACATACCAGCAGTTTTTATTATGTTAGCCTATAACATGAAACATACTTTTTTATTTTGTGCTGCTTTATTAATGACCTCTTAAAATATTCTAATGACTTAATTTGCATTTTGGGGTACTAACTGTTTTATATAAAAATGCAATGTTCTTCATGTTTGGTGCAGGTACAAGGGACAAGCTCCAGATCTAATTGGCAAGCAAGACAGTGTGTATGAAGGTAGTTTGTTTTGAGAGCCTCTTTATTTTACATGTTTTTTTATATATCCTCTCTGCTTAACATCTGTTACTAAAATTCACCTTCGTGTGTGTGTGTTTGTATTTGTGTACATGTTAACTTAAATTTTCCCTTAAAAACTCAAGGTAGTTTAATAGCAACAACCCTGGTTTAAAAGTCAAAGGAAGAGAACCTGGTTTCAAACATCAGCTTTACCACAGAATATTAATTTCTATTTGGTGTATTTTTTTTCAAAGTAGGGAAAGGATGTGGTATATTTTGAATTTCCACCCTAATTGTGGAAAGTAAAAAATAAATAGAGATGAGCATTGATGTTCCTGGAGCACTCATTTTCTTGAAATAACTCATTCCCTAATGATTACAGACAGCGAAGAACTCTTTGTTAGACCCATGACAGTATTTTTAATTAGTTTAAACCTCTATTACCAGCTATAGCATTTGCTATTGCTGTCAATTTATTTAACTACATTGACTCCCTTTCCCTGAGGGTCTCACTTATGCTTCAGGAGTGCAGTTTGGTTAAGTTTGCAGGAGATGGTGCCGTAATTCATTATGTGGTCACTGGACTTTCAGTCTATCTGCATTTTATTTATTTATTTATTTATTTATTTATTTATTTATTTATTTATTATTTTTATTTCTTTGAGATGGAGTCTCACTCTGTTGCCCAGGCTGGAGTGCTGTGGCGTGATCTCAGCTCACTGCAGCCTCTGCCTTCCAGGTTCAAGCGATTCTCCTGTCTCAGCCTCCTGAGTAGCTGGGATTACAGGCGCACACCACCATGCCTGGCTAATTTTTGTATTTTTTGGTAGGGATGGGGTTTCATCCTGTGGGCCAGGCTGGTCTCAAATTCCTGACCTCAGGTAATCCACCCACCTCGGCCTCCCAGAGTGCTGGGTTTACAGGCGTGAGCCGTCGCATCTGGCCGCTCATCTGCATTTTAAATGTATTTTCAGAATAACCATTGCCAGCAGATTTATGTAATATTTATACTCACATACTATACATTTATTTATTTAAATTCCAGAAGACTGGGACATGTTGGATGTTGATGAAGATGAAAAGCTAACTGGTGAAGAAGAATTTGAATTGCTTGCTGGACCGCTTGGTTTAAATGACCGGCGCATTGTACCAGAACCAGTTCAGTTCCCTGACAGTGATCCACTAGGAGCATCAGTAGCAATGGTCACAGCCACCAACAGTATGGAAGAGACTCTAATGCAAATAGGTAAACTGAAATGCTGATTTGCATTGATTTTATAGCATCTACTGTAGTTTGTTTCTTAGGTAAATAATAATAAAGTAAAAGTAATTAAGACTAATGGTTCAACATTATCTCACCCTAACAAGTCTCTTTAGCCAGTTGTTTTAACATTTTGAAGGTATAATGTGATATTAAGTTTTGGCTGGGCGTGTTGGCTTATGCTGGTGATCCCAGCACTTTGGAAGGCTGAAGAAAGAAGGTCGCTTGAAGCCAACAGTTCAGGACCAGCCTGGGCAACATGGTGAGACCCATTTATATAACAAAAATGAAGAAGAGTAGCTGGGTGTGGTGGTGTGCACCTTTAGTCCCAGCTACTCAGGAGGCTGAGGCAGAAAAATCGTTTAAGCCCAGGAGTTTGAGGTTGTGGTGAGCGATGATTGAGCCACTGCACTCCAGCCTGGGTGACAGAACCAGACCCTGTCTCAAGAGGAAAAAATAAACTTTAAAAATTCTTTTTGTCTTTCATGATATCGAAGCAATAAAAAGATTTATAAGACTTGTTATTTAAAAAAAAAAAATTGGTGTTAAGAGAATCCTGTAACCAACTCAAAATTATTGTGCAGTCTTCTTTTTATTTGGGTGAGAGGGTGTGGTAAATTTTTGGTATAGGGAATACAAAATAAAGAATTGGGTGGTATTGGTAATTCAGTCCTTTATAAATTCTCAAAGCATGTTTTTAAAACTTTCTTATATCTTTCTTATCAGTAGATGTGATATATGGACAAAATGAACAAAACAATACTTAATGGAAAAATTTCTCCTGTGGTAAATACATTGTTAACATAGAAATATCTAAGTTAGAAATATCCAAGTTTAAACTTAGAAATGTGTGAGTTTCTCCTAAGAAATTTTCTATATAACCAAGTTCCAGATGAGCGAAAGACATTGGTTTGTTATGGAACCTCTGTAGAACAGGAAATTTTTTTAGTAGTTCAGATATATTTTTTTTCTTACCTTGTTGAGAACGAAACAAAATTATGTTTTTCAGGTTGCCATGGCTCCGTAGAAAAGAGCTCCTCTGGGAGAATAACGTTAGGAGAGCAGGCAGCTGCCCTAGCAAACCCTCATGACCGTGTGGTGGCTTTAAGGAGAGTGACTGCTGCTGCTCAGGTTCTTCTGGCCAGAACCATGGTCATGAGAGCACTGTCTCTTCTCTCAGTCAGGTAAGTGTTATTTTATGTCATATGATGCTAAGTTAACTTCTAATGTACGTTAGCTGGGAGTCTGGTGGTGTTTGGGAGGGTGAGATAGAATTTGAGAAGCTTGAATATGTACTGTTGAATGAAAGATGTTAGACATAGTCATCATTGTTATTCACTCAATTGGTCTTTCAGTTAATACTTGGCTCTTTTTAGGTAGAAAATAATGCCATTATCACAACTGAGTAAACTGCATACATTTTATTTTGTTGCTTGAAATGGGAAACTAAGGCTGTTGATCCAAATGGTGCTGGATTAAAAACTAAAGGTCAAAATGTATCGACCGTCTGTGTAGCTAAGTCAGCCTGCAGATACCATCATGGGGATCCTTGCTGTTTTCATACTGTGGATTGTAATGTAAAAAGGGGGTGAGAACCAGAAATACCTAAAAGGTAGACATTTAAGAAGTGATGAAGCAGGAGTATTTAATGGCAAATCAGTGAAGGCAGAAGGATCCTGAAAGGAAAACAAAATTTCCATAAGACTGTGTGCTATTGGCTCAAGGATAGGCAAATAGGATAGTACAAAAGAGAGTTCAGAAACCGACCCACACATATAAATAAACACTTGATTTATGACAGTGGTTCACACTGTAGAGCAATAGAGAAAGGATTTTTTTTTTTCAATAACTGAAGCACGGTCTGATGGTTTATCCACATAGGAAAAAAAAAAGCCTTGATCTCAACCTCATATTATATAAAGCAAATAATTATAAAGTGGCCCTTAGATTTAAATATGACAGAAAAATAAATCAGTAAAGTTTATTGAAGGTAACATAGAAGAATTTCTTCTTGATCTTGGGACAAGCAAAAATTCCTCAAGCAAGTCACAAAAGGAATCTGCCATAAAAGATTGATAAATTGGAATACAATAAAATAGAAAACCTCTGTTTAGCAAAAGTGATTTGAAAAATAAGAAAGTAAAAAAGCAAGCCATAGAATGGGAGAAGATATTAGTAATGCATCTAACCAATAGAATGTGTAAATAATTCCTATAAGTTAACAAGAAAAAGACAACCCAGAAGAAAGTGGGCAAAACACATTAAGAAGTGTTTCACAGAAGAGGATCCCCAAATGGCCAATAAACATGAAAAGATGTTCAACCTCATCGAGTCTTCGGAGAAATGAAAATTAAAACCCAATGTGAGTGGAAGGCCAAGACGGGAAGAACCCTTGAACTCAGGAGTTTGAGACTGCCCTGGGAAACATAGTGAGACCCTGTCTCAAAAAACAAAACAAAAAAAAACACCTAAGACAAAAACCCCACCAATGAGATACTACTGTACACCCACAAGAATGGCAAACATTTAAAACACTAGGGAGAAAAAAGTGACTGAAACAGCTAAAACTCTTCTACATTGTTAGTGAGAAAATAAATTGCTATAACCACTTTGGAAAACTGTTTGATAGTATCAACTAAAGCTGAACATGAATATACTTTGTGACCCAGAGATCCACTTCTGGGTATATATCCAACAGAAATACTTAAATATGTGCCCCCTAAAGACATCTCCAATCATTCTTGGTAGTATTATTCATAATAGCCCCATGTTGGAAACCACCTGATTGTCATCTGTATGGATAAATGAACTGTGGCAGATTTCATGTATATGTCAATGAAAATGAACTGCTCAATGCTACAAGATTTGGATGAATCTTACAAACATAATATTGAAGAAGACAGACACAAAAGAGTACATACATTATTATTCAATTGATGTAAAGTTCAAAAGCAGGCAAAACTAATTTGTAGCTTTAGAAGTCAGGATAGTGGTTGCTTTTGAGAGTATCGTGACTGAGAAAAGCCCAAAGCAGGTTTCTGAGGTACTGGCAATGTTCTGTTTCTTGATCTGGAGGGTGGTGACATGGGTTTGTTCAGTTTACGAAAATTTATGCTTTGTGAACATTCCTGTTTTACTTTGGCAGTTCAATTGTACTTCAAGTATATGCCAATATTTATTAAAAGCAGAGAAAGTTTAGATGCCAGTTTTCAGCTTGGTATCTTTGGCAACTCTTAGGACATGTATTGCTAATGATAGTGCAGCTTACATTTTATTATGGTTGTTGATGCTATGAATGATATGTGGGACTACAAATGGTCCCTTAAGAAATCCATTTTCTTTATCCATCTGAAATGTTTTTCTTTACTGGCAGTGGTTCCAGTTGTAGCCTCGCTGCTGGTCTTGAGTCTCTGGGGCTAACAGATATCCGAACACTGGTTCGATTAATGTGCTTGGCAGCGGCAGGGAGAGCTGGCCTCTCCACCAGCCCTTCTGCCATGGCTAGCACCTCAGAACGATCACGAGGTGGGCATAGCAAGGCTAACAAGCCTATCTCTTGCCTGGCCTATCTGAGCACAGCAGTGGGATGTCTGGCATCAAATGCTCCTAGTGCTGCCAAACTGCTGGTACAGTTGTGTACACAGGTAAGCTAGTTTCAGAACTTTTCCCCATTACATTGCTTATTTCTGACTGATTCTTGAGCCTTTTGAAATGAAATATTTTTGTTCCAAAATTACATGTAAAATTTAAACCTGTTTTTCCAATTGCTTCTTCAGAACTTGATTTCTGCTGCAACAGGTGTAAATCTAACCACAGTTGATGACTCAATTCAGCGAAAGTTTCTACCCAGCTTTCTCCGAGGAATTGCTGAAGAGAACAAGCTTGTGACCTCCCCAAACTTTGTTGTAACACAGGCCCTTGTGGCATTGCTAGCAGACAAAGGGGCCAAACTAAGACCTAACTATGATAAGTCAGAAATTGAAAAGAAAGGTAGGTTTCATACTTCTGAAAGATACAGTCTTCTAGTTGACTTTATTCTTATTTTTAAATAATGTTTTTACATTGTTAGTATATGATAAATTATGACGTGAGTTTCTTAAGTTTAGAACATAAAAGAAGTGCATGGATAATTTTTCCACTGTGTATGGAAACAAATATTAGAAAATGTACCATGTTATTTTAGTTACAGATTATGATTTGAGTTGCCATAGATAATAATTCTGGTAGAATTCTTTAGTAAAATTTAGATGAAGGTAGTGTTATTTTTCTCTTTGTTTTAAGATTATAACACTTTGAAGGGACTACTTATCACTACTATCTGCCTTTCTCTTCATCAGGACCATTTAGCCAAGAGATATGGCTTTTGTTTTTTGTTTGTTTATTTTCGAGACAGTCTCACTCTGTCGCCCAGACTGGAGTGCAGTGGCATGATCTTGGCTCAGTACAACCTCCACCTCCTGGGTTCAAGTGATTCTCCTGCCTCAGCCTCCCAAGTAGCTAGGATTACAGGCACATGCCACCACGCCTGGCTAATTTTTGTATTTTTAGTAGAGACAGGGTTTTGCCATGTTGGCCAGGCTGATCTTGAACTCCTGGCCTCATGTGATCCGGCCACCTTGACCTCCCAAAGTGCTCAGATTACAGGCATGAGCCAACCACGCCTGGCCGTCACTGGCTTTTGGATCTATCAGCCCAGTTCCTTGACTGGCTACAACACCATCACTTTTGAGCAACAAAAGCCAAGCTGTTTTTCTTAAAGGCATGCTGTCTCTGTCCTGGTTTTAGAATTATTCCTGCTGCTTTCTTAGTCTACTGAGTCCTTGGAGCAAAGACTACTGATTGTTGTGTAATAAAATTTATGTATTTATTTATTTTTGAGATGGAGTCTTGGTCTGTCACCCAGGCTGGAGTGCAGTGGTGCGATCTCGGCTCATCGCAGCCTCTGTCTCCCAAGTTGAAGCAATTCTCTTGCCTCAGCCTCCCGAGTAGCTGGGATTACAGGCACGTGCCACCACACCTGGCTAATTTTTTTTTTTTTTGTATTTTCAGTAGAGATGGGGTTTTGCCATGTTGGCCAGGCTGGTCTCGAACTCCTGACCTCGGGTGATCCTCCCACCTCGGCCTCCCAAAGTGCTGAGATTACAGGCATGAGCCACCGCACCTGGCCTAAAATGTATATTTTAAATGAATCAGATTTCTTACAGAATTTGATGTGAGATAAATGCTTTATTTCTTATGTGTATATTTTAGTGAAATAATTACTGGGAAAAGTGCTAATTCTTAAAAGATATGGGTTAACCCATTTGCTTGTTCACCACCACCAGATCTCACCTGAGCATCATTTCATGTTTTGTTTAAGCAGGTTTAATTGCCCAATTGTATGCCCATCCTTCCTATGATCCTTCTGCTGTAGGCCCTCTAGAGCTGGCTAATGCCCTGGCAGCCTGCTGCCTCTCCTCCAGGCTGTCCTCACAGCATCGGCAATGGGCGGCTCAGCAACTCGTGCGCACTCTTGCTGCACACGACCGTGACAACCAAACTACTCTGCAAACACTCGCCGATATGGGAGGAGATCTTAGAAAATGCTCCTTTATCAAGTTAGAGGCTCATCAGAACAGAGTAAGTATTTTGAGTATAAAGTGTGTTAATCACCTTATGTGAGATGAAATAGTCTCTGCACTTCTCAAAGAGCTCAAAGTTTAGGTCTCTCTCTTTGTGTCACTCTCTTTCACACATGCACACATACACACACATGCGCACAATTACAAAAATGTTCCTGGCAGTTACCAACTCTGCTTTCTCTGTATGCTGGTTTGATATAATAGTATACAAACGGGAGAATTGGATGGGGGATGAGAAGAAAACCAAAGGAATAGCTTCACAAAAGATGAAGGCTTTTGCATTTGGCCCTCTGTTATCTGTGGGTTCCACATCCATTGATTCAACCAACTACCAATGCAAAATATTGGGGTAAAAAATAATGATCCAATACTAAAAAATAATACAAATAAAAAGTACAGTATAACTTTTGTGCATAGTATTTACATTCTGTTAGGTATTTATAGTAATCTTGAGATGATTTAAGTTACATGGGAGTATATACATACGTTATATGCAGATACTACCCCATTTTTTTTTTTTTTTTTTTGAGATGGAGTCTCGCTCTGTCGCCCAGGCTGGAGTGCAGTGGCCGGATCTCAGCTCACTGCAAGCTCCGCCTCCCGGGTTCACGCCATTCTCCTGCCTCAGCCTCCCGACTAGCTGGGACTATGGGCGCCCGCCACCTCGCCCCGCTAGTTTTTTGTATCTTTTAGTAGAGACGGGGTTTCACCATGTTAGCCAGGATGGTCTCGATCTTCTGACCTCGTGATCCACCCGTTTGGCCTCCCAAAGTGCTGGGATTACAGGCTTGAGCCACCGTGCCCAGCCTACTACCCCATTTTTATAAGGAATCTGTCTGCAAATTTGGGGCAGGGGATCATGGAACCAATCACCCACAGATACTGAAGGACAACACGCAAGAGGAAAAGAAATTGGCCTCACTATTTTAATCTAACCCACGGGGTCTCTCAGCTATAACAAGAAATGAAGATTGAATTGTATTATTTAAATAAATCTTTTTTTTTTTTTTTTGATGGAGTCTCACCCAGGCTGGAGTACAGTGGCGAGATATTAGCTCACTAGAGTCCCCACCTCCCAGATTCAAGTGATTCTCCTGCCTCAGCCTCCTGAGTAGCTGGGATTACAGCTGTGCACCACCACACCCAGCTAATTTTTTGTATTTTTAGTGGAAACAGGGTTTTTCCATGTTGGCCAGGCGGGTCTCACTTCTGACCTCAGGTGATCCGCCTGCCTTGGCTTCCCAAAGTGCTGGAATTACAGGTGTGAGCCACTGCACCTGGCCTACTTAAACAATTTTTAAAATTATTTCTTAGTCTGTGTTATTTATTTTATAGAATATAAAATGTTAAAGTACTTACTAAGTAAACATATTTAGTAAAGATTATAACAGGTCTCAGATAATTCAAATGCGTTAGTGCATAGTACCTTAAAGCTACACGCCAAATAAGTATAGCTTCAAATATATTTGCAAGCCATTTAGAAAAGAATGGAGGCTGGGTGTGGTGGCTTATGTCTATAATCCCAGAACTTTGAGAGGCTGAAGTGGGCAGATCACTTGAGGCCAGGCATTCAAGACCAGCCTGGCTAACATGGTGAAACCTGTCTCTACTAAAAATATAAAAATTAACCAGGTGTGGTGGCACATACCTGTAATCCAGCTACTTGGAGGCTGAGGCACGAGAATTGCTTGAACATGGGAGGTGGAGGTTGCAGTGAGCTGAGATTGAGCCACTGCATTCCAGTCTGGGCAACAGAGCAAGACTTCATCTCAATAAAAGAAAAGAAAAGAATGGATGCTTTTCCTTTAATTTCATGGTAGATTTTTAAAAATTGGATACAACTTTTTCAAATAATAAAATCATTTGAATCAAGTATTACTAGACTTACCCGTTTCAACTTTTCTAGGTAATGACATGTGTTTGGTGTAATAAAAAAGGTCTTTTGGCTACAAGTGGCAATGATGGCACCATCCGCGTATGGAATGTTACCAAGAAGCAATATTCACTGCAACAGACCTGTGTGTTCAACAGATTGTGAGTGCTAACATTACATGTATACCATTTAAAATAAGAGAATCCTAAACATGCCTCATCTTGGTTGTGTTAATGTAATCATATTGTCACTAAAAGTTTTTGAAATTTTCTTTTAGATTACTATTACTGTATCTTCAGTGTGTATTTTTAGCTTTCCAGGATAACAATTCAGAAAACATAATTTTAAACCATCTGTATCTGGACTTAGAATTAAATCAAGATCTACTGGTAAATAAACATTCAGCTATGTAAAACAGTAGGCTAATTTGCCATAGGTCTTTAAGAGTTGTTTAGGAATTAGAGTAATTATATTGCTTCTGTATCAGAATGTAGCATTTTTAACAGTTTTTTTTGTTTATTTTTTGTTTTGTTTTGTTTTGTTTTGTGACGGAGTCTCACTCTGTTGCCTAGGCTAGAGTGCAGTGGTGCAATCTTGGCTCACCACAGCCTCTGCCTCCCGGGTTCAAGCAATTCTCCTGCCTCAGCTTCCCAAGTAGCTGGGACTACAGGCACTCGCCATCATGCCCAGCTAAGTTTTGTATTTTTAGTAGAGATGGGATTTCACTATGTTGGCCAGGCTGGTCTCAAACTCCTGACCTCATGATCTGCCAGCCTCAGCCTCCCAAAATGCTGGGATTACAGATGTGAGCCACTGTGCCCGGCTGCATTTTTAATAATTTTATAGTCAGCTGTAGCTATTTCTTTTCTGAAGACCTCCCAAGAGATTAGGCAAATAAGAATCAATGTCTTCTGAATAATAACCACCTGTACAACCCATACAAAATTCAGATGTGTTTATTGACAAGTTGTGTACTAATTAAATGAGGAAAAGTCTAATATCACTTTTTCATACATTTTCACATGATGACAAATATTAATGAATGTGTAACTGTTAAATACTGCTAGCCAAGGTTTTGAAACAGAAGAATCAGTTATACACTCTAGTCTATGTGAAACCCTTATTTTAAGGTTTGGGGTTTAATTTGCTTTTGAATGATGGGGATTAGAATTGCATACTTATCTGTTATTATTCTAGGGAAGGGGATGCTGAGGAAAGCCTGGGATCACCCAGCGATCCAAGTTTCTCACCAGTTTCCTGGAGTATCAGTGGCAAATATCTAGCAGGCGCTTTGGAAAAGATGGTGAATATCTGGCAAGTTAATGGTAAGAGTCATGTAAACACTAGTAAACTGCTGAAACTAGTTTTTTAAAACCTTCCTCTTAGGCTTCTGAACAGTGGTTTCTCTTCACCTTGAAACTCACAAGCCTTCCAACAACTTTGAAAATCTATGCACTGTGTGCTTCAAATTAGAGAGGAAGTGCTCATTTATTGACTTTTCTTTCTGGGACTGTCAACTAACCTAGTAGTTATAAACTTAAATTTTTTTTCATGTACTACTAAGTATTCAGAATAGGATTTGAGGAGATGTAGTCGTCACTGAATTTTAAGCTATGTATTCTTTTGAATTGCTTGAAATATTTCTATTATGTTTATTTTGTAGGTATAAATTCTTGTCAGTTTTTATTATTCCTCTCTGGAAAGTAAAAATAATTATTGTAATATTGAGCTTTTTAGTATTTTTGTTTGTTTTTTACATATTTGAGGAATAGCTGTTCTGTGTCACATATTTGAGGAATAGCTGTTCTGTCACATATTTGAGGAATAGCTAGCCTTAACTGCAGGTAAGTTTCTTATGCTAATCTGGTTATCAGTAATTGTTGAGAAAGGACTTAAGTGCTTGACATCTGTACATTCAGTGTTTTTTCTTTACACTCTCTTCTATAAAGGTACCATTTTGTCCTATTAATAGTTACAGATAGCCAGGCGTGATGACGTGTGCCTGGAACCTTAGGGAATCAGGAGGCTGAGGCCCAAGGATTGCTTGGGCCTGGGAGTTTGAGGCTGCAGTGAGCCATGATCATGCCACTGCACTCACTCCAACTTGGGCAATAGAGCAAGACCCTCTCTCAAAAAAAAAAAAAAAAAAAAATCAAAAAAACAGAAAAAAAAACCAGTTACAGAAAAACATTAATTTTATTTATTTATTTATTTTGAGATGGAGTCTCACTCTGTCACTCAGGCTGGAGTGCAGTGGCATGATCTCGGCTCACTCCAGCCTCCGCCTCCCAGATAGCTGGGACTACAGGCGTGCACCACCATGCCTGGCCAATTTTTTTTGTAGTTTTAGTAGAGACGAGATTTCACCATGTTGGCTAGGCTGGTCTCGAACTCCTGACCTCAGGTAATCGACCTGCCTTGGCCTCCCAAAGTGCTAGGATTACAGGCATGAGCCACTGTGCCCAGCTGAAAAAGTTTAATTTTATGATCATATATAGTATATAAATGAAGGATCCTGCCTTCACAGTCTTATTTATTAGCAGGCTATTATGAAATTTGGAACTGCTTTGAGTGTGTTTTAGAATTAAGTAATATTTATTTTTGTTCCTTTTTTTTCTTTTTAATAATTAAGTAACAACTAGTCAACATTTTTTCCCTCTTTAGGAGGAAAAGGATTAGTAGATATTCAGCCTCATTGGGTATCTGCCCTGGCTTGGCCAGAAGAGAGTCCGGCTGCAGCCTGGTCAGGAGAGTCTCCAGAATTGTTGTTGGTGGGACGGATGGATGGATCTCTGGGACTGATTGAAGTTGTTGATGTGTCCACCATGCACCGTCGAGAATTGGAGCATTGCTATCGAAAGGATGGTAAATGACTGCACTTACGTCTAGTTGACAGAGTCTCCAACTTCCTTTCTAGACTTAGCTTTTTGGCACTTACTTTTAAAAATGCCAAGTGAATATTATCTTTGCTTTGTTTTCAAAATTTTCCAGTCATGTTTTAGTTCTAATTAGTTGCTGAATTGAAAGATATTTATCTCCCAGCCCCCACCACACATCTCTGCCAAAATGAGATTTAATGGTATTATATTAGTCATTCATCTTTTGTGTGACTTAATATTTATAGCAGATTCCAAGTCTCCTTTGAAAGTTAGGACTGTCCAAGAGAAAAAAAGATCATCATCATTATTGATGGAGATGAAATTGTGTGTGTGTGTGTATGTTTTTTTTTTTTTTTTTTTTTTTTTTTTTGAAGGGGGTTCCCTTTTTTTCCAGGGTGGGGTGCAGTGGTGTGATCTTGGCTCACTGCAACCTCTGACTCCCTGGTTCAAGCTATTCTCCTGCCTCAACCTCCCGAGTAGCTGGGATTACAGGCATTCACCACCACGCCCAGCTAATTTTTGTATTTTTAGTAGAGACAGGGTTTCACCATGTTGGCCAGGATGGTCTTGATCTCAAGACCTTGTGATCCCCCTGCCTCGACCTCCCACAGTGCTGGGATTACAGGCGTGAGCCAATGCGCCTGGCTGAGATGAAATTGTCTTTAAAAAAATTAGTAAAATTGAAGTAATGGAGGAAGGGGGAAGAGGGGAATTCCTGGTCTGACAAGAGAGTAGGAAGTCTGCTTTCTTCTTACTGTGGTGTTCCTTTGAATATGAATGCATCTCACTAGGTTTTGTTGGTTGTCTGGGGGAAGTTGGGTAATTCAAAGGTCATAGTGCCTGCTTACATGGTATTCCATTAACAGAAGAGGTTTATTTTGTTTGTTTAAAAATAGGTAATACTTTGATAGGGTTGAAAAATTTAAGTTTTAAAACATATACAGTGAAATGTCTTTCTCCCATCTGCTCAGTTCCCACACTCCCATTCTACCCTCACAGATACTGTTTTTACTTCTTTTGTAGCCTTTCAGTGTTACATATACTTAAAGAAGCAAATAGAAATATAGATTGTTAGAACAGAACATTTTGATAGAATGTGGAAACATACTGAATAGGGAATATTAAATCAGCAGAAAAAGAGATGTAATTTTCTTTCTGTGATTTGAATTATTTCACTTCTTAGTATCATGGTAGATTGTGGTCCAAAAGGAAAGAACCTACAGGGACTTAAAATCAGCAAAGCAATTTAATTTTTGTCTTTATTTTTCAACAACCGCCTGAAAAAGAATGAAAGATTATAAATTAGGTAGTCCTTGTCACAGTTAAGTGACACTTTTAAGAAGTATGTTACGTGGAATCCCCACTGTACGCCTACATTTTGTCTAAATGCATTAAAGAGCTATTTGGAAACTTACTTGCAGTGGTTACATTATCATTATTTGTTTCAGTCTCTGTCTTTTAAGTCAGACAATGACAAATAATTCTCTTTTTCTTTTTCTTTTGTTTTTATCATGTTAGTGTCTGTTACTTGCATTGCATGGTTCAGTGAAGACAGACCATTTGCTGTGGGATATTTTGATGGAAAATTATTACTGGGAACAAAGGAACTACTTGAGAAAGGAGGCATTGTTCTAATTGACGCACATAAGGTAAATGCATCTTTAAAAAACATAATTTTATGGGATACAAGTGCAATTTTGTTACATGCATAGATTACACAGTGGCGAAGTCAGAGATTTTAGGATATCCATCACCCATCAAGTAATCTCTCATAGTCTACCCTCCTCCCAGCCCTCACCCTTCCAAGTCTTCTTTGTCTGCCATTCCACACTCTAGGCCCGTGTGTACACATGAGTTCCCTTTTCCCCACTTTCTTGCCAACAACTGTTGTTTTTTGTCTTTTTAATAATAACCACTTAAAAGTGAAAAAAATCTAATATTTGTCTTTCTGTGTCTGACTTATTTCACTTAAGATAATGGGGTCCAGTTCCAACCATGTTGCTGTAAAATACCTGATTTCATTCTTTTTATGGCTGCATAGTATCCCATTGTTTATGTATACCACGTTTTCATTATCTGGTCATCCATTGATGGACACTTAGGTTGATTCCATATCTTTGCTATTGTGAATGGTGCTGTGGTAAACATATGAGTGCAGGTATCTCTTTGAGGAAATGATTTATTTTCCTTTGGGTAGACACTCAGTAGTGGGATTGCTGGATCCAATGGTAGTTCTGTTTTTTGTTCATTGAGAAATCCCCATACTGTTTTTGATAGAGTTTGTACTAATTTACATTCCCACCAACAGTGTTTAAGAGCTCCCTTTTTGCCACTTTCTTGCCAGCATCTGTTGTTTTTTGTCTTTTTAATAATAACCATCCTGAATGGGGTGAGATGATATCTCATTGTGGTTTTATTTTTTTATTTTTTTTAATTTAAATTTTTATTTTTTTAGACGGAGTCTAGCTTTGTTGCCCAGGCTGGAGTACAGTGGCGCGATCTTGGCTCACTGCAATTTCCACCCCCCAGGTTCAAGCAATTCTCCTGCCTCAGTCTCCTGAGTAGCTGGGATTACAGGTGCCCACCACCATTCCTGGCTAATTTTTATATTTTTAGTGGAGACAGAGTTTCACCATATTGGTCAGGCTGGTCTTGAGCTCCTGACCTCAAGTGATCTGCCCCCCTCAGCCTCCCAAAGTGCTGGGATTACAGGCGTGAGCCAACGCTCATGGCTCATTGTGGTTTGAATTTGCTTTTCTCTGATGATGAGTGATATTGAGCATTTTTTCATATGCCTGTTGGCTATTTGTATATATTCTGGTAAAAGCATCTTTACCAGATAGTTGCTTTTTCTTGTTTCTTTTTTCCCCCTCCTGAGACGGAGTCTTGCCCTGTCACTCAGGCACAACCTCGGCTCACTGCAGCCTCCGCTTCCTGGGTTCAAGCAATTTTCCTGCCTCAGCCTCCTGAGTAGCTGGGATTACAGGTGCCTGCCACTACTCCCAGCTAATTTTT